>NC_083230.1:109391941-109629441 GCF_032191835.1 Heteronotia binoei
CAGATGTAAATCAGGGTCTATTGTAGGTGTGGCCAGACTTCCTTAACGTAAGAGCCACATAGCATAAATGTCAGTTATATGAGACCCGCAAGTCTTGAATGTTGGATGTTTAAGAGCTCCAAGACATGAACATCTGAGAGCTGCAAGGAAGGAAGGAAAGAAGGCAGGCCGGCAAATAGATGGGGGGAGAGAGAGGTGGAAAGACAGCAACTTTAAATGCATTCTCCAAGCCACCAGCTGACTGGTCTTTGAGAAGTGCTTTAAAGAGAGAAATGCCTTCTCCACACCAGCCAACAAGGCAGTGAGGGCTTCAAGAGCCGCACATATGTGTGAAAGAGCCACATGTGGCTCCTGAGCCACAGTTTGGCCACCCCTGGTCTATTGTATATTTATCATTACATTACATAGAACTCAAAGCAGTACACATGGATGGCGTTTCCAATAACTCTTTCATCTCAGCATAGACCAGAGCACACCTGTTTAGGTTCAGCAAGACTGCTGTAGCAAGAACCTATTCAGACTATGCCTTCATATGCAGCAGTTCCATGGCATTTTAGAGTGCGCAGAGTGCTTCACAGAGTGATCTTGATGAGAGTAAATCCATAGAACAATATTTAGATTGCAGAAAGGAGCTGAGGCGAAAAGGTGGCAGAAAGCACTGAGTCAGCCAACTTTCTAACACAAGCTCATGAAAAATACCGAAGTCATTACCATAATATAGCAATTTAGCATGATCCAAATGCTTCACATGCATTATTATCTCTTGTAATCCATACAACAGTCCTATTTTTTTTTTTTTTGCATAATGATCTGCATGTTTGAGATCAGAGGAGGGGTGAAGTTGAGAGATTATGGCTTGTTTTTTAGGCCCGCAAGGAATTCAAGGCTAGGCTGAGATGTTAGTTCAGCTTAAACTCTTGGAAGGCAGTCTTCAGCAGGCCTACTCAGAATCCTATTCAAATCTATTCAATAAGGCCTACTCCCGAGAAAGTGTTTTTTAGGATTAGGGATGCATACCCCACAATTTTTGAACCCAAAATATGCTGTGTGGGGTACTTACCATGAGTTATGGAAAAGCACAAATCCAAGATTCTTGAGCTTTATTTTTGTTATTTTTAATAAATATTTTATTTCAATAGAAAAACATACAACCAAACTATAAAACATAACAGCCAAGAATACCATCCATACAAACCCTAAATTCACAGTTACCCACCATCTAGCTTTAGTTGCATCAAGGGAATTACATCCTTATCGCACAAAACCTCTAAAACTGGCTTCCATGTTTCATCATACTCTGATAAGGGAAAAAGCGCTCGGGGCTCTTTAGCTTGGAGAAACGTCAACTGAGGTGGGTGACATGATAGAAACTGTATGGGGGAGTGAGACAATAATTCAAAGCCTCGTATGATGCCAGAAACTGAGGATAAGAACATTAAAGATTTGCAAAGAGTGGCGTATATGCTAGGTAATGTTAACTTGCAGGCTTGTACGGAAATCAAACCCTTGGGATGCATAAAACGTGGATTCCGATGTCTCTACACTAATGCACAGAGTATGGGAAACAAACAGGAGGAACTGGAAGTCCTAATAAAGGAAGGAGATTATGACATAATAGGCCTTACTGAAATGTGGTGGGATGACACTCACAACTGGAATATTAGGATTCAGGGGTACAACTTATTTAAAAGGGACAGGCAAATGAGAAAGGGCAAAGGCGTAGCAGTATATGTGAAGGTGGTATATACATGAAGAAATATGTGAATCGGCGCATGGCAGCTCAGTTGAGAGTCTCTGGGTAAAAATAAAAGGAGTAAGAAAAAACAGTGATATTATTGTGGGGATCTGCTATAGACCACCAAGTCAGGCAGAGGACTTGGATGAGATACTTCTACAGCAGATGGCAAAGTTCTCCAAGAGAAGGGATACAGTGATCATGGGAGATTTCAATTACCTGGACATTTGTTGGAAGTCCAACTCTGCTAAAAATGAAAAGTCAAATAGATTCCTGACTTGTCTTGCTGACAACTTCCTTTTCCAGAAAGTGAAGAAGGAAACAAGGGGATCTGCTATCTTGGATTTGATTCTCACCAACAAGGAAAAATTGATTGAAGAAGTGGAAATAGTGGGCACCCTGGCAGTAGCGACCATGTGATTTTGGAATTTACAGTCTTAGAGAAGGGAAAAGCTATACATAGTCAGACTTATAGGTTGGACTTCAGAAAGGCAAACTTTGATAAACTTAGAACTATGCTGGGTAAAACCCCATGGTCAGAAATACTTAGGAGGAAGGGGGTTCAGGAGGGGTGGGAGTTTCTTAAAAGTGAAATACTGAAAGTGCAATCACAGACGATTCCTATGAGAAGAAAAAAATGGAAAAAGCCTAAAGAAGCCGAAGTGGCTCCATAAACAGCTCTCTAAAGACTTGAGAAATAAAAACGACTCCTTTAGGAATTGGGCCTTATAACCAAGGATGAATATAAACAAATCACAAGTGCTTGAAGAGAAAAAGTTAGGAAAGCTAAAGCTCAGTATGAGCTTAGGCTGGCCAAAGATGCTAAAAACAACAAAAAAAGGGTTCTTTTGTTATGTTCAGAGTAAGAAAAAGAGCAAGGACATGGTAGCCCCATTGCGAGGGCAAGAAAGTGAAATTGTAACAGGTAATGAAGAGAGAGCGGAACTGCTCAATTCCTACTTTTCCTCAGTCTTCTCTTCTGAGGGGAACGGTGCTCAACATGGCAAAAACAGAACATATAAGGAGGGTATGAAGTTCCAACCTAGGATCAGTGTAGGGGTAATACATAAAACAAATCATCAAATAGTCAGTCCTGGAACTTTTAAAAAGAATGGATGTGATTACTAAGAGCCAGCATGGTTTTCTAAAGAACAAGTCATGTCAGACTAACCTGAACTCTTTTTTTGAGAAAGTGACTACCTTGATGGATCGGGGGAATGCTGTAGACATCATTTATCTTGATTTCAGTAAGGCTTTTTTTATAAGGTTCCACATACTATCCTTGTTGACAAGTTTGTAAAATGTGGTTTGGATCCTGTTACCATTAGGTGGATCTGTAACTGGTTGACAGATAGCACCCAAAGAGTGCTTGTGAATGGATTCTCATCCTCTTGGAGAGGAGTGACAAGTGGCGTGCCTCAGGGATCTGTCCTGGAACCTGTGTTGCTTTACATCTTTATCAATGATTTGGATGAAGGAATAGAGGGAATGCTTATTAAATTTGCAGATGATATGAAATTGGGAGGGGTTGCAAGCACAAAAGACAGAAACAGGATACAGGATGACCTTGACAGGCTGGAAAACTGGGCTAAAACCAATAAAATGAATTTTAACAGGGATAAATATAAAGTTCTGCATTTAGGTAGGAAAAATCCAATGCATGGTTATAGAATGGGGGAGACTTGTCTTAGCAGTAGCACGTGCCAAAAGGATCTAAGGGTCTTAGTCGATCATATGCTGAACATGAGTCAACAGTGTGATGCGGTGGCTAAAAAGGCAAATGCAATTTTGGGCTGTATCAACAGAAGTATAATGTCCAGATCACGTGACGTGATGGTATCGCTTTACTCTGCTCTGGTAAGACCTCACCTGGAGTATTGTGTTCAGTTTTGGGCACCACATTTTAATAAGGATATAGACAAGCTGGAATGGGTCCAGAGGAGGGCAACAAAGATGGTGAGGGGTCTGGAAACCAAGCCCTATGAGGAAAGGCTGAAGGAGCTGGGGATGTTTAGCCTGGAGAGGAGGCGGCTGAGAGGTGATATGATCACCATCTTCAAGTCCTTGAAGGGCTGTCATATAGAAGATGATGTGGAATTGTTTTCTGTCACCCCGGAAGGTAGGACCAGGACCAATGGGTTGAAATTAAATCAAAAGAGTTTCCAGTTCAACTTTAGAAAGAACTTCCTGACCATTAGAGCGATTCCTCAGTGGAACAGGCTTCCTCGGCATACGGTGGGTTCTCCTTCCTTGGAGGTTTTTAAACAGAGGCTAGATGGCCATCTAACAGTAATGAAGATCCTGTGAATTTAGGGGGAAGTGTTTGTGAGTTTCCTGCATTGTGCAGGGGATTGGACTAGATGACCCTAGAGGTCCCTCCCAACTCTATGATTCTTTTTTTGCAGCATGGACTCTTGCATATTAGGCCACATCCCCATGATGTAGCCAGTCCTCCTGGAGTTTACAATAGGCCCTGTACTAAGAGCCCTGTAAGCTCTTGGAGGATTGGTTACCTCAGGGGTGTGTGGCCTAATATGCAAAGGAGTTCCTGCTACAAAAAAGCTCTGATAGAGGTTTACAAGATAATGCATGAGATTGAGAAGGTAGAGAAAGAAATGCTTTTCTCCCTTTCCCACAATACAAGAACTCATGGGCACTCAATGAAAGGCCTTTTCAAGGTGATGGTCATCCTTGAGGGATGACCAGTTTCCTTTTATGTGCTCCACTTTTTAACCTCAGATTGCAGATAGAATCCTTTCTTAGTAGATGGGACTGTTTCGTCAGCAAAAATGACATCATATCGCAACAGGATTGTCACACATAGACTGCATAACCCGGGGAGGCAAATTTGCTTTAAGTAAGAGCCACATAGAATAAATGTCAGAGGAAGGAAGGAAGGAAGGAAGGAAGGAAGGAAGGAAGGAAGGAAGGAAGGAAGGAAGGAAGGAAGGAAGGAAGGAAGGAAGGAAGGAAGGAAGGAAGATGGGGGAATGAGAAGGGAAGGGAGAGGTGGAAAGAAAGCTACTTCAACTTTAAATGCATACTCCAAACTGCCGACTGGCTTGGCTTGGAGAAGTGATTTAAAGAGAGAAATGCCTTCTCCAAGCCGGCTGACGGGGCAGTGAGAGCTTCCAGAATCACACAATACATGTGAAAGAGCCACAGTTTGGCCATCCCTAGCATAGCCAGAAATAAACAAAACTGGGAGGGGCGGTCTCCATCCATTAAGTCGGTGACAAAATAGAACGCATGGCCTTTCCGCAATTACGATGCTGCTTTAAATTGCCAGCATGACAGACTTATGCTTAATAGCTTAAGCAAATTCTGCAGTTTTCTTGGAAAACTTCCAATTAAGCCACAAGAATGTTGGGAGAGAGAAAAAATTAAAGATTACAAATGTCACGCACATATGTGGAAATGTGGCCAGATGTTGCTGTGTATCAACTCACTTAAACATTAGGAATGTTCCTGCTGTTTCCATTAAAAAGATATTTAGCTGTTCGGATTCGAAAACGTGCTCATGAACCAGGGCCACCGTGAACTCCGGGGGAAAAAACTCTCTACAGTTTATAGGTTATAAAGAAAGGTTAGGGGTGGAAAGAAATTAATGTCCACTCAGTGTTCTGCACAGAAAGAAGCTGCAGTTAAGGCTAGGGTAGCCAGATCCGCCCCTAACCACTGGTGGGGGATGTGGGGTTGCAGGGGTCATTTTTGTAGAAAAAGAGGTGCTGGAGATCATTAGCACAACTCATTTGCATCACTCATTTGCATATGCCACACACACCCTGACATCACCGGAAGGTGTCCTAAATTATATCAGCTCAGCATCTACCTTTAAATGTTTCTTGAATTTGAATTGCCGTCATAAAACCTTACTCCCATCATACCTTTTAAATTATTTTCTCCTATGTGGCCACAGTGGCATGATGAAGATTTCTATCTGTCTAATTGATATGTTTCTCAATGCACAGCAGCCAAGATGGTCAGAGTGCCTGCTCCGGCTGCAACGTCACTGAGGATGTTCTCCACAGCTGAGAACGAAACGTCTAGAAAGAAAACTTTCTCCAGTAGAACACGGCACTTGAGCCTGAAAGATTCTACAAACCCTAATGATGTTACCAGCCGTGAAAACCTGAAATCTTTGATATGTTTTTGTTCTTTTCTCATTTTTTTGGTGGGGGCAGATATTAGAAAGTTTGTCAAAACTTAAGAGTTCAGCAAAATTCTCACAGGGGGTTTGAACCATGAAGTCCAGAAGCAAGTATCTGTGGGGGAGGGGAGAGAGAGAGAGAAAGAAAGAGCACAGTAAAATTTAGAAGTTCCAGAGCTCTGCTCCTTTGAGCTCCTGCCCAAAATGAGGCCTGGGAGGTTACCGGATCCAGGTTGCGAATCTCCTGGAGATTTGGGCGTGGAGCCCGGGGAGGACAGGGATATCAGTGGGGTACAATACAATAGAGTCTACCCTCCAAAGCAGCCATTTTCTCCAGAGGAACTGAGATGAGCTGGAGATGAGCTGTAATTCTGAGGGATCCCCGGATCCCACCAGGAGGCTGGTATCTCTAATTAAGGTCTCTGGGTTTACAGGTCAGTCTAGGGTTGCCCAGTCCCCTCACTGCTCCAGCAGGGGGATTTGGGGTGTGTTACAGGGGTGTGAACAAATTTACCTATTTACTCTATGGTAAATTTGCAGAGAGTTTTGCCAAAAAAACAGAGTATCCCCATGTGATGTCCCCAAAGTGATGACGTCACTTCCAGTGACATCATCATGTCATGGACATCACGCAGCAACATCCATTTTTTAGGGATGTGGTTTCACCCTCCGGCCAGATGGTCCATGGTGGGAAGAAGCCCATGAAATTGTGGGATCCCCTGCTCAGACCTGGGGACTGGCAACCCTATGTCAGTCAGGATCTAACTAGAGAGCATCACACCCATGAGTTCACCATGAGGATACAACGCTATTTTAGAACTAGCACTTTTATTTTTCAAATTCTCCCAGGGCTCTTTTTCTAGCAAGAGCTCCACTGCATATTAGGCCACACACCCCTGATGTAGCCAATCCTCCTGGAGCTTACAGTAGGCCCTGTACTAAGAGCCTTCTAAGCTCTTGGAGGATTGGCTACATCAGGGGGGGCATAACCTAATATGCAGAGGAGCTCCTGCTAGAAAAAGAGCCCTGAATCCCCCCATACCACAGTCACCAGGAGGCAATCCCATCTCCCCTCCCCTGCCATTTTCCAGAGCTGATATGACCTCGCAGTGCCCCCTGTTCTAGTGGTAGAACTGTGGGGCCACTTAGACCAGCTCACCCCAGGAATATTTCACACTCTTCTAAATCCATTGGAATCAATAGGCTTAGAAGGACCTAACTCTGTTTAGAGCGCTACTATGACCATAAGGCTCTTGATAATGGCAGGAGCTCCTCACCACCACGCATTGCCCATCAGTCCCCAGCAGGATTGGGTCCCTTATGTGTTCTGGAAAGTGAAAACCCAGGCTCCAAAATAGCAGTGTCCCTGTGGCGAACTCTGGCATAGTTTGGCTGTCAGGTCCCTCTGTGAAATTCGCTGCTCTACAACAACCTATATATATGTGTGTGTGAGTGAGGCTACAGTCCTCATGTTTATGCTTCTGCCTTCCATTCATATTCCCTTTTAATACTCCTCCACCTAAATGGTCCTGTACTAGCCGGGATTCAGTGAATTCCTAATGCGTGAGTCCTAACGTCCACTCCCGTTTCAGTCATTTCACTTGTCTTCTTTTCACCCATGTCTGTAGACTGTCCTACAGCATGGTGCATGCTAAACATAGCCGGGGGAAGAAAGAAGTTAGGAAACTGAATCATTATTCCTGTCCACTGAAAGTAGCACCAGTAGGTAATAACAAAAGGAGGCAGACTGGGGCATTGTCATCCAAAGCACAGTTACACCCATCTAAACCTAATGAATCCAATGAACTTGGGGGGTTTTCCTTCACTTAGGATACTGCAAGCATTGCAAACTGATCTAATCAATAATCCCAAGGGTATCTAACAGTGTGTCCTTATGCAAGATTATTGGGCTCAGCCTGTAGTCGGGTTGCCAAGCCCCTAGTGGGGGCAGGAGATCCTCTGTCCCCAGGTTCCATTGTCCACTGCTTCTCAGGGTGGTGGCAAGAGGTTTTTTGGGGGTTTTTTTAAGTGGCTTTGTATAGTTACTGGAAGTTCTTCCAGGAAATAGCAAAAGGTAGCTCTAGGACTCATCTGAAACTCTATGGTTTTACCTTAGGGACCGTCTCTCCCCACATGTTCCCCAGAGAGTGCTGAGATCAGGGTCTCAGAACCTCCTCCTAATCCCTGGGCCAAAGGAGGCCCGTCTGAAAGCGACCAGAGACAGGGCCTTTTCGATTGCAGCCCCCTGTTGGTGGAACCAGCTCCCGGAGGAGGTGAGGGCCCTGCGGAATCTTGAACAGTTCCGCAGGGCCTGTAAAACAGCCCTCTTCTGGTTGGCATACAACTGACTGATACCTGGATGCCTGAATATCCAAACTTATGAACATCAGAATATTTGAATACTGGAATATTTGAAGAACCGACTTAAGGAAGAGGTAGCATAGTATATTGATGTGTGTTTTATCTATTTTTATGTATTTTACTGTATAAATTATTAATGTATTTTAAATTGATCTACTGTTAGCATTCTGTGTTGTAAGCCGCCCTGAGCCCGCTTTGGTGGGGTAGGGCGGGATATAAATCGAACAAAATAAATAAATAAATAAAATACCACAAAGTTTCCACCAGTTCCTAGAGCTACCCTTTGCTACTTCCATTAAATACATGAAACTGCATTTGTTTTTTAAAAAATTCTCCCATGATATTATGCCTCCCCCCTCCTTAAAAAAAAACCCTCCTACCGGTTGGCAGGCAGTGTGTAGAGAACTATACAAGGATGGCACAGTAAATAATGAGTGCATTATAACAGATGCATGTTGTACTTCCATGTTCAGATTTCAATACAAATCTTGGCCCGCTGATCAGTGCTTGCTTCTCGAGCCCTAATCATTTGCCCTGTGTCACGGCTAAAAAGGTTAATACACCTGTCACGTGCCGGTGCTCAGTATCCTTGCGGTTATTACTCACACATTGACAAACTGGATGGATTGCAGGGAAGCTCAGGAAAAAAAGTTATTAAGGCATTAGAAGTATTGACTAATAAAGGAAGATTAACAACCTGACCCTGCAGGCATACCTTGCTTATAATTCTTACAGAAGCCAGGAAGGACGGATTCTCGTGCTTACATTTGCACAGCATTTTCTTTCCCTGTGGTTTATCATCGCTGACCCTTTGGTGTGTCAAGCACTGCTACAGCTGCACACCGTGGGAGGTATGGAATGCTAACAGAGATAGCTCAAAGGTTGAGGAAGAGCAACTCCCATTCACAGTGGACAGAATCCACCGGGAAGCTTTTATGAATAGGAACGGGCACGAACCAGGAAAATGCTGTTTGGCTCATGGTTCGCTGCAAAACTGGATTAACAGGCCAACTAGGCACTGGCCTATGGGCCCCCACACCTTTAGGGGCCCTGGGCCGGCTCCCCCCCCCCGTTTTCTCTCAGCTTGCAGCCCTCCCAGCCTGCACGCACAGCCAGCAACTGCAGCGGCTGCTGGTGTTGTTGCCAAATTTGCCTCTCTCTGCCTCTCCCCCACAGCTTAGTAAAAGGGGCTTTTAAAAAGGTGCCTGCAGGCTGCAGCGGGGGGCAGTGGGGTGGGTACTTAGACTCTGAGATAATTTGCGAGGGGGCCCCCAAGATTTTGACTGCCTAGGGGCTTCCACAGGGCTTAATCCGGCACTGGTTCATCGCATGACCAGTTTGTGAACCTCAAGGAGCTCCTAACAAACTCTTAGGAACTAAATGAACTGGTTCGGTTTGTGAGGTTCGTGACCAGATAGAATGTTTCCCCCGGCATATTAAGGACACCGAACTTCGCAAGGGACCCTTAGTTGACTCTCCTCTACCTTCCCATTAAGTTTGGTGAGGACTGGATTCACAGGGTCTGAGTTACAGCCTCCCAAAGAAGGTGATCCCAGGAAAGTGCTTTCTGGGGGAAATGACAGGAAATCATTTTGCTAGAAAGCACTTGCCTGGGGGCACCTTCTTTGGGGAGGTCATAACTCAAAACCTCATAAATTCAATCACCACACTTGGAGGATAGGTAAAAGAGAGTCAGCTGGAGATCTGCCAAGGTTGGTGTCCCTAGCTTCTACAGGATCTTTTCTGTATACCACTGAACCTGCGTCTATCAAAATGGCCATTGGCAGGCAGTCATTTTGACAGTCACAGGTTCAGGGGGTTCAGGAGTGTATAGAATGGATCCTGGGCAAGCTAGAAACATCAACATTGCAGGAGACTTTCGCTGGATGCTCCCCTACATGCCCTCCAAGCAGAACTTTTTTTTGTTGCAGGAACTCCTTTGCATATTAGGCCACATACCCCTGATGTAGCCAATCCTCCAAGACCTTACAGGGCTCTTAGTGCAGGGCCTACTGCAAGCTCCAGGAGGACTGGCTACATCAGGGGTGTGTGACTTAATATTGCAGAGGAGTTCCTGCTACAACACCCCCTCCCCGCCTCCAAGTGTCATTTCCCTGTTGCTTTGAAGTTTGGTAAACATTTAGATTGAGTGGAGACAGTCTGGAAATATATTCATTCACAAACTGGCGCGAACGGCTATGAACCGCTTGAAAGTTTGTGTCAGCTGACTTTCGTCAAACTTCACATCACAAGTCATGAACCGGATAAAATTCATCATGAACTTTTGTTTGTGAGCTGGTTCATGCCCATCCCTATCTATGAATAAACCCTACCGGACAAGATGGTAGCGATGGAGCAAATGTGCTTCTGAGAAAGCTGAATGCTCTGCAAGTTTATTTTATCATGTCTCCTTTACTGAATAAGCCCTCCCAGAACCAAGCAGGACTCACACAAGAGCACAGCCTAGAACAGGGGTGTCAAACAAGCAGTTTGGGGGCCGAATCAGGCCCCTGGAGGGCTGTTATCAAGTTCCTGAGCTACTGGCTATCATCTGCTTTCTTCTCCCTCTCTCTTGCTCCTTCTGCATAACAGCTTGCTTTGCAAGGCTTGCTCAATTGCACAGGAGCTACAGAGCAAAACCTCTATTTTCTCCATTGGCTGAAGCTCCTCCCTTGTAGAGGAAGGGGGGAAGAATAGCTTGCTTTGCCAGGCTCTCTCAATCGCACAGCAGAGCTACTGAGCCAAGCCTCTCTTCCTTCTATTGGCTGAGGCGCCCCCTCCCAGTCCCCTGGGGAAGGAAGGAAAGAGCCAGAACTTCCTTTGCCCAGTTCCCTGGATCCCACGGGAGAAATACAAAGAAAACATCTTTAAGAGTGCCAATGTTTTAAGTTTTAAAATATATATATTTGTGTTTGTCCGTGTTCTTTATAAAATTTATATCTCTGCTACCTAATCTTATATAGGTACACACATGGCCTGGCCTGACATGGCTCGGCCCAACTCAACATGGCCCAGCCCAACAAGGTCCGCAAAACAAATGAGTTCGACACCCCTGGCCTAGAGGGAATGTTGGGTAAACCAGCTCTAGAAGGCAGGATTGGCTTCCTTTCTAAACAGGAAGTCTTGCCTTAGTGTGATTTTTTTTAAAAAAAAAACCTCTGCAAATATACACTGATAATATGGTGAAGAAAGGATCTGAAGAATTATTGCTAAAGATATAAAAAGAAAATAACGCACATTTTCTTATGGAGCTCCTAGGCTCAGATAATTGGACATTTCAAGACACACATCTGCCATTCACACCTGTGGGGAACGCTCATCTAATACCAGCGTGAGTGTGATAAATATGGTTGCCGTGTGATGTATGAGCTGATAATAGAAGAAATACTGAAATAGGGCGGGAAACCTGCTCTGAAGCGAAACGGCCTGGTGGTTAAGCTGTTTCTCCCCATGGGTTAGTGAGGAGCTCTGGGTGGTGAAGCTGTGGGAAAAACAGGTAGAGCATTAGTGGCAGAAAACTCTGGATAAATTCATCCAAACCTGGTCTACAGCCCGTTCAAAGGCGGCTTATTTTGTGGTCGCAACAACATACTATAGTATTCTCCATTACTCTGTATGGGTGTGAAATTTGGACAGTGAAGAAAGCAGACAGGAAGGAAGATGACTCATTTGAAATGTGGTGTTGAAGGAGAGTTTTATAGATACCATGGACTGCTAAAAAGACTAATTAGTGGCTTCTAGATCAAATCAAGCCTGAAGACTCGTTAGAAGCTTAACTGAGGCTCTCAGACATTATGAGAAAATGCTAGGAAGAGTTGAAGATAGCAAGCAAAGAGGAAGACCCAACTACAGATGACTGAACTGAATCAAGGAAGCCCCAGCCCTCAGTTTGCAAGACCTGATAAAGACCATTAATGATAGGATGCTTTGGAGAAGATTAATTCATATGGTTGCCATAGGCAGGGCTTTTTTTGGAGCAGGAGCTTCTTTGCACATTAGGCCACACACCCTTGATGTAGCCAATCCTCCCGGAGCTCACAGTAGGCCCTGTAAGAAGAGCCCTGTAAGCTCTTGGAGGATTGGCTACATCAGGGGTGTGTAGCCTAATGTGCAAAGGAGTTCCTGCTACAAAAAAAGCCCTGGACTTGATGGCACTAAACACAGAGAGAGACACACACACACACAAAAACAACAACCTCTACAGAAACAAAATTCTTTGCCACCACAGAGGGCAATCTTGCAGAGCTGTTTCAAGTGGCAGAGCTGTTTCTAGTTTGTATGCTGAATGGAACCTCCATGTTCAGACGCAGTACAATCAGGGCTTTTTTTTTTTTAGCAGGAACGCAGTTCCTTGGAGTCAGGAGTGTGGCCTAATATGCAGATGAGTTCTTCTGGGCTATTTCTACAAAAAAAAAAAGCCCTGTGTGAAACAATAGTGATATCAAGGGGTGTGGCCTAATACGCAAATGAGTCCCTGCTGGGCTTTTTCTACAAAAAAAGCCCTGTGTGGAACAATGGTGACATCAGGGGTGTGTGGCCCAATATGTAAATGAGTTCCTGCTGGACTTTTCCTACAAAAAATGCTCTGAGTACAGACTGAGCCCACAACTTAATGAAGAGTTCTTGAGTGTTCTTGTTCTAATAATTCTGAAGCAGTGTAATGCTCTAGTAGTTTGTTTGCTGGGCCAAGGCAACCTGGATTCAAATCCCCATGCAGTCACGAAGCGCGTTTGATGACCTTCAGCCAGTCACTCTTCCATAGCCTAACTTACCTCACAGAGTTGCTATGAAGATAAAGCAGGGGAGAGGTGGACTTGAGTTTCTCACAACTTGAGGAGGAGGAGAACAATGAAGAGGAAGACAGGAGGAGGGGGGGGGGGACTTTCCATCCCTCACATGTCATCCACTCACTAATATCATTTTTCCATGTTCAGAAGTAGTACAGACCCAGGGGCAGATATAGATTTAGGACTTAGGTTACCTTAATTTCCTCCTTGTGGACTGCTGAAAGCATGTGGGTCATCATTGTTGGAAAACAGGGATTCTTCTTAATGGACAGTGTAGTGAATTTCTGGGAACAGGGGAACATTGTACCTAGAGTTCATGGGGTCTTGAGATCATGAGCCCCATCACTCATGCAAGTCTTTTGTTTACCAGTCCAGACCCCTGAAGAGGTGCAATTACATGAGCAGTCTGACCCCACATAGAAGAAGAAGAAGAAGACTCCCCGGCCGTTCAGATGGCCAGGAAAGGTGGCAGGGAAGCGCTTCGAAGATTTGCTACCACTTACTAAGGCACTTTTTCAGGTGGCAGAGAGACGCTGGAGGAAGTCATAAGTGTGGAAGCGAGGTGAGACCCAGATGTGAGCATCTGAACATGCAATTTAAATCCGGCTGTGGGGACTTCCTGTGTCAGCCCAAATAAGGCCTCTGCATTCAGCCTTAGTAAGGTCGTTTTGCCGTCCTATTTCTGCTGTTCAGTTTTAGCAAAAATAAAACGGTGGGCCTTGCCTCTTATGTGGTCCTGATTGCATTATTCCTTTTTTTAAAAGGTGAGTGTTATTAAATTGCTCCCAGTGAATCCATACAGGAGACTTTTTTAATCGGAACGGCAAAAGCACGAAGCTCCCGCTGAGACAGTGAAAGCATTAATAAATTGCAGCGGGGGGGAGAGGTGAAAGGATCTCAAAGAGGCAGGCAAATTAGAAAGGAAACTTGATCTTGGTGGCGGGACAGGCCGAGAGAGACAGGCAGCTGATAGAGAGCCGAGGCTACAGCCAGACTCCCGGGGCTGAGTACATCCTATCCTCTGCTATAGGTTTTACCTTGCCAGAGACAGACAGCCTGCATTACCGGCCAGCTCGGCTGTTGGGGCCATTGATAACAATATGAGACCTTGGAGCTCAATTGAGGTGAGCGCTTTTTCGGCTCATTCGTGGAAGGATGGAGTCAGGCTGTCTGTCCGTTTCTGATCTAGCGGGCGAGCACCTCGAATTTAATCGGAACAAGGGACTTATGACTGCAAGTATATCACTGTATTGGCGTATCATATTGACTTTCTGATAATGTTCCAAAGCTTCTTTTTTTTTAAAGGGAGAGAGGGAGAGTGCCACTGGGTACATATCGTGGCATCAATTCTCTGCCAGACTCATCAATGGAATTTATATATTACCTCCAGCTGCGCGCTTAAAATCTATAGCTGTGCTCCCTCTAGTGCCGACATCACAGTTTAAGTAATTGCAAATACAAATGAATTTTAAGAGGATTTAGCAGGCTTTAAATTAAAAATGTGTGAACAGGGTTGTTTTTAAGCACTCTCAGTTATTTGGCAATTTAAGTCAACACGTTCGCTTTGGGCTCGGCTCTCGCACGACGGCAGGTTTTTGCAGGGCTCTTGCAAACTTACCCCAACGAAAGGTGGTAAAATGGAGTAAGGGAGGGGGGAAGGTACTTTCCAACTTTAAAAAGCAGATGGAAAGTGATATATTGTCAGGCCGAAGATCATAACTGGAATCATGTCTTGGTGGGGCTTTTTTTTGTAGCAGGAACTCCTTTGCATATTAGGCCACTCCCATTTTATGTAGCCAATCCTCCGAGAGCTTACAGTAGGCCCTGTAAGCTCTTGGAGGATTGGCTGCATCAGGGGTGTGTGGCCTAATATGCAAAGGAGTTCCTGCTACAAAAAAAGCCTTGTGTTTTATGAGAAACCAGGGGTCGTTTTGTAGAAAAATAGGTGGTGAAGCTCATCCAGGGATTGTTATGCAGCTGCACCTACTATTCAATGGAAAAGGTAGGTAGGAGGAGGGGGGGCATCAGAAAGGTTCAGGAGCAGTGCTCCTGTGAGCTCCTGCTGAAGTCAAGGCCTGTGAGTGTCAGAACTCAAGAACTTCAAACGGATCCCATACTCAGTTACAAAGCTAGGATTTTATTGAAGAGAACTAGGTGCTGGAAAAGGCAAGATAACAGTAATGGCGAGAGCCAGCATCAGCTTGATTTTATACACGTAAAGCAAACATCTCACAAAGCCACAATTCACATTGTAGGGCGCAGCTGTCTTCTCACCATCACTATCAGTAGAGAGGATGCCTCCCTACTCTGAAGGCCATGCTGTTCGGCTTCAAAGGGTCCCAGTGTGAGAATGTGCAGAGACAAGACATAATTCATTCTACAGCCCCAAATATTTTGGATACCAGTGGGGCAAGGTTAATTACTACTCAGGCACTCTGGGTTAAGCAGAGGTTACAACATGGAGTCAGTTTGGTTCAGTAACAATACAGCTCTAAGCCACAATACAACTACCATACAGCTTTGGTCACATTATAGAGGACCAGCAGCAAAGATACAAGTTCTGACATACTGCCCCCCCTAAGCGCCCCCTCCCGCGGGGCCGGCCTTGGGCTTGTGCGGGTACAGTAGGTGAAACTGTTTCAGCAGTTGCGGAGCCACTACATTCTGAGATTCGACCCACTCGTCACAGCTCGGGGGGAAGTGTTTCCACCTGATCAAATAATACAGTTTCCCCCGTTTGACTCTGGAGTCCAGGATCTCCTGGACTTCATGGTGACTCTGACCCCTCACTGTCGTCGGAGGGGGCGGTGGGGCCCTGGGATGGAAGGACGTAGCACCAGGGTCTTTCCGAAGCAAGCTGCAATGAAAAACAGGATGGATCTTACTTAGAGATTTGGGTAGTTCGAGTTCCACCGTTACTTTATTTATCACCCTTTTGATTTTGAAAGGTCCGAGGAACTTCAGTGCCAGTTTGCGGCAGGACTGGGGAAGGGGGAGGTTTTTCGTTGACAGGAAAACTGTATCTCCCACCTTTAGATCCCACTCCGGAGAGTGTTTTTTGTCAAACTGTTTTTTGTAGGCTTTTTTCGCTTCCTCCAGGTTTTCCTGAATTCCCTTCCAGCCTTCACGAAGTCCCTCCCACCACTGTTGGCATGATGTTGGTTGGGATGGGTTGGCTGGGAGGGCGAGCGTGGGGAACGGCTTGCCCTCGTAACCATTGATGATTTGAAAAGGGGAGGTTTTGGTTGAGCTATGGAGGCTATTGTTGTAGCCGTATTCTGCAAAGGGGAGGAGGTCTACCCAGTTGGACTGTTGGAAATTAATGAAACAGCGGAGGTATTGTTCTAGAAGGCCATTAACCCTCTCCGTCTGTCCGTCCGACTGGGGGTGGTAGGCAGAACTCAATCCTTGCTCAATGCCAGCTAGTTTGCAGAACTCCCGCCAGAAGTTGGCAACGAACTGTGTTCCGCGGTCACTAATGACCTTGTCTGGGAATGAGTGTAGGCGTACAATGTGAGTGAAAAAGAGCTGGGCAAGTTTTTTGGCGGTAGGTAACTGTTTGCAAGGAATGAAGTGAGCCTGCTTCGAAAAGGTATCGACTACGACCAAGATGACTGTTTTGCCCTGCGAAGGCGGGAGCTCTACAATGAAGTCCATGGAGACTACCGACCAAGGTCGGGTGGCCGTAGGGAGGGGGACTAGGTGGCCCGGAGGTTTGCCCCCCCTCCGTTTTGCCATGAGGCACGTGGGACATGACAGTACAAATTCTGAAACATCTTTTTTCATTTTCGGCCACCAAAATTGGCGGGTGAGCAAGTTGAGGGTTTTAACATAGCCAAAGTGGCCGGCCAAGCGACTTGAGTGGCAGCGGTCCAAAACCTCCTTCCTGAGGGGATCGGGCACATAGATTTTTTCATTATGTAACCAGAGCCCGTTCTCGGCTTTGAGCAAGTTGGGGGGGCGGTCAGCTTCTTGTTTGTACTCCGAGAGGAACCGAGAAAGTAATTCTAAGTCCGGAGGGTTGGTCTGTTTACCGGAGCGGGTGGTGACCCCCCCCCGCAATGGCTGAGGGGGAAATTAGTGAGTCCACCACCTCCTCCCTGAGACTGTCATGTTGGGGCAGGCGGGAAAGGGCGTCCGCTAAAAAGTTCTTCGAGCCTGGGATGTGTTTCAACACAAAATCAAATTTAGCAAAGAAGCCTGCCCACCGGATCTGTTTTGCAGTCATTTTGCGACGCCCAGTGAGAGCTTCCAGGTTTTTGTGATCGGTCCAAATTTCGAAGGGGACTCTCGCTCCTTCAAGCCAGGAGCGCCAGGTTTTTAAGGCAAACATGACTGCAAACGCTTCTTTGTCCCAGACCGACCAGTTTCTTTGTTCATTGGAAAATTTCCTGGAAATATAGGCACATGGTCGGAGCACCCCATTTTCCCCCCTCTGCATTAATATGGCTCCTACAGCGGCGTCGGAGGCGTCGCATTGGACCACGAAGGGTTTTAGTTCGTCAGGATGAGCCAGCACGGGTTCGGAGGTGAAGAGGCGTTTTAGCTCAGTGAAAGCTTTTTGACAGTCAGGCGTCCACGTTAGGCGTGCGCCGGGTTTTTTAGCCTCGTCACCCTTCCCTTTAGTTTTGAGGAGTTCTGTAAGAGGGAGCATGACCGTGGCGAACCCCTTTATGAAGTCGCGGTAAAAGTTAGCGAACCCGATAAAACTTTGTAACTGCTTGCGGGTTCGAGGGGGTTCCCAGTCTAACACCGCTTGGACCTTTGCGGGGTCCATGGACAATCCCTCCCCCGACACCCGGAAGCCCAAGTAATCCAGTTCGGTCTTGTGGCATTCACATTTCGACAGTTTGGCATACAGTTTGTGTTTACAAAGGGTGCTTAACACTTTTCTGACCAAAGGCACATGAGACTTTAGATCTTGTGAATAGATAATGATGTCATCAAGGTACACTACCACCCCCTTGAACAGGAAGTCCCGCAGCACTTCATTGATAAAGTTCATAAAAACGCCCGGGGCTCCTTGTAGCCCAAACGGCATGACAAGGTACTCAAATTGTCCCAGTGGGGTGTTGAAGGCTGTCTTCCACTCGTCCCCCTCTTTGATGCGGACGCGGAAGTATGCGTCTCGGAGGTCGAGTTTGGTAAATATTTTCCCCTTTGCTACAGTGTTTAATAAGTCCTTTATCAACGGGATCGGGTAGGCGTTGGACATGGAAATCCCGTTTATCGCACGAAAATCTGTGCAAAGCCTAAGAGACCCGTCCTTTTTCTTTCGGAATAGGACGGGGGCGGCATGGGGAGCTGTGGCTGGTCGAATAAAACCACGCTTTAGATTTTTGTCCAAAAACTTTCGGAGTTCAGCCTTCTCCGCCCAACCCATGGAGTACAGTTTCGCTTTGGGAAGCTGCTGCCCTGGGATTAGCTCAATGGCACAGTCTGTAGGGCGGTGGGGCGGTAGCTCATCCGCTTCCTTCTCGCTAAATGCCAGCTTTAAGTCTCGGTACTCCTTGGGGATGGAGGCGACTTCCTCAAGTGTGAGGCACGCCCGCATGTTTTGGGGGGGAGCGTGCGGCCCCCACTCGGGGCGCCAGTGGTGATGCTCGCACCTCCAATCCGGGAACCGGACGATCTGTTCCTCCCACCTTATGTCGGGTTGGTGGCGGGCGAGCCAAGCTGAGCCTACTACCACGTCGAAAGAGCAGGAGGGGGCGATTACGAAAGTCTCAATTCCCCAATGCTCCTCGGTCCCTACCGGGACCGCCTGAGTTTCTAAAATACATGGTTCCCCTCTCATGGGCCCCCCGTCCATTTGCTGGAACTGCATCGGTTGTGGCAGGGGCGAAGTGGCTAATCCCAGCGCCTCAACTAGGCGGGGGGTGATCAAGTCCCTGTTACACCCTGAGTCGATTAGTGCTCGGGCGTGCATGAATCTCTTTAGGTTCGGGTTAAGGAGGGTAACGGCCATAAAAAGTAAACCCCCAGTTGCTCTCACCGTGAGGAGTGCCGGCTGTTGTTGGACCTGCTTTGCGGCACCCATTAAAGCAGGTCGCTGTCGTTTCCCGCCGACTCGGTATCGTCCGACTCCTCGGTCGATTCTTCGACTGCCGCCAGGCTGGTGGTAAAATCCTCGTCAGTCGCCAAGGAAGTGGCGACGGAGCCCCGACTGGGCTCCTTTGATCGGCTGCTCTTCTTCTTCTTCGGGCCCGGGGTGGTTGGCCGCGCCGTGGGTGGTGTGGATCCCGCTTTCCCAGGGCAGTTAGCAGCAAGATGATTTGGGTCCCCGCATTGGAAGCATTTGCGGGCGGGAGACGGGGTGGAGGTCGTCGGAGCCTTCTTCCCTTCGGATTTGGTTGGGGTGTGTTTGGCTCCCTTCCTCGCTAGTTGCTGTCTCCTCATCCCCACGTGTTGGAGGTTGGTCTCCACCTCCCCGGCCAGTTGGATCCAGCCGACCAGCGTGTCGGGCCTTCCCTGACTGTAACAGCGGTCGAGGATGCTCGGATTCAACCCATTGATGAACGCGGTGTATTTCATGACCTCGTTCCATCCCCTCGCTGCCGCACAGTACCCCAGGAATTCGGTGGCGTACTCGCGGGTGGAGCGGTTGCCCTGTTCGATGCGTTGGAGGGCAGCGACCGCCTTCTCCTCCCGTAAGGGATCTCCATACTGGCGGAGCATCGCGTGCAGGAACCCTGCCACGGTAGCTAATTCGGGCTTTCTCCCCATGAAAAGCCCCACATACCACTTGCGGGCCGCCCCTCTCAGTCGAGACGCGATGTGGTACACTCGGCTGGCCTCGGTAGGGTAGTCGGCACCCCAGTGGGTGAAAAACGTGTCGCACTGAATAGTAAAGTATTCCACGTCCTCCGGATTCCCATCGAACGTAATCTTCAACTCTCTTCCCCGTCCCTCGGCCCCTCCTGGCGCTCGCGGCGCCCCAGGTGGCGGTGCTGGGCCCGGTAGGGCCGGCGGGATCGGGACGGGTGGTGCAGGCGGCGCCGGGGCGGCCGGGGCCCCTGGTGCAGGTGGCGCCGGCGGTGCCGGGGCGGCCGGAGCCGGCAGAGCCGGAGGTGCCGGGGCTGCTGGGGCCGCTGGGGCCGGCGGCGCCGGGGCAGCCGGAGCTTGCGGGGCGGGGGCCGGCGGGGCGACGGGCGGTTGCCCCAGTGGCAACACTCCATACGGTATCCCCAGGACCGCGGTTTGCAAAGTGCGGAGCTGGTCGTGGATAGCGCCCAGGTTCTGCTGCATCTCCTCGGCCATCGTCACGCGGGAACGGTGCACATCGCCGTGGATTTCCCGCACCCAATCGAATAATTCGTTGCGGAGGGTCCGGATCGGGTCTTCCCCCCCTCGAGGCTCCGAGCCCTCCGCCTGGCCCTCGTCGTCGTCTCCTGCCCCTCCTTCGCCCAACATGCTTCGGTACCGCTGCTCCGCGGCGTCGATTGCTGCCGTGGACTTCCGCGGGCTCCAGGTTCGCGGGGCCGGGAAAGCGGCGTCGACCGAGAAGGGCGCTGGAACCTTAATTTTGCGTCGGACCCCCGTCACGTTTGGGTCGAGCGGCGGGTCCTCCGATGGGGTGGTGGGCTCTCCGTCGTCTGGTACTTTTGCCGCCATCGAGCCAAGCCTCCAGTACAGATAAGCCACGAACAATGGGATTACTGTTATAATGTCAGAACTCAAGAACTTCAAACGGATCCCATACTCAGTTACAAAGCTAGGATTTTATTGAAGAGAACTAGGTGCTGGAAAAGGCAAGATAACAGTAATGGCGAGAGCCAGCATCAGCTTGATTTTATACACGTAAAGCAAACATCTCACAAAGCCACAATTCACATTGTAGGGCGCAGCTGTCTTCTCACCATCACTATCAGTAGAGAGGATGCCTCCCTACTCTGAAGGCCATGCTGTTCGGCTTCAAAGGGTCCCAGTGTGAGAATGTGCAGAGACAAGACATAATTCATTCTACAGCCCCAAATATTTTGGATACCAGTGGGGCAAGGTTAATTACTACTCAGGCACTCTGGGTTAAGCAGAGGTTACAACATGGAGTCAGTTTGGTTCAGTAACAATACAGCTCTAAGCCACAATACAACTACCATACAGCTTTGGTCACATTATAGAGGACCAGCAGCAAAGATACAAGTTCTGACAGTGAGAAACCAAGATGCTCCAAATTGTACCCTCTAAGTCTTGTCATTGGAAAAAGAAAATAATGCTAGGAAAAGTACATAGGGTTGCCAGTCTTCAACTGATCTCCAGATCAGTTCACCCAGAGAAAATGGCTGCTTTGGAAGATGGACTGTATGGTATTATACCCCCATGAAACCCCTCCCCTCCCCAAACCCCACCCTCCTCAGGCTCCACCCCCAAAATCTCCAGGTATTCCCCAACCCAGAGCTGACAGCCCTAAGTCGAAGCAGCAGGGAAAGAGGAAGACCCAAGAGGAGATGGATTGACTCAACCAAGGACACCACGGCCCTCTGCTTGCAAGGCTGAGCCAGGCTGTTAATGATAGGACATTTGAGATGTCATTAATTCACAGGGTCACCATAAGTCAGAAGTGATTGATGGCAATTCACACACACACACAGGTTTTTGGCTTCCAATATCCTAGCATAGCAGAGGAGGCCTGAGATCTACTAATGAGGCCCAAGATCTACTCATCTTAAAAGAGATTTGCCATCTGCTGAGTCAATTTCATTGGGAAGGAGCTGAGGCCATTAATGCCTCTCTGGAAAAAGCTGTTGGAGGGAGGAGCCTAAAACTTCTAAAACGGGTGTTGAACTAATTTGTTATGAGGGCTGGATCTGGCATTTATGGACCTTGTCAGGCCAGGCCATGTGTGTCATAAAATGTAATGTCAGGTAGGAAAGGAAAGGTCCCCTGTGCAAGCACCAGTCGTTTCCGACTCTGGGGTGACATTGCTGTCACAACGTTTTCACGGCAGACCTTTCTACGGGGTGGTTTGCCATTGCCTTCCCCGATCATTACACTTCCCACCCCACCCCAGCAAGCTGGGTACTCATTTTACCGACCTCAGAAGGATGGAAGGCTGAGTCAACCTCGAACCGGCTACCTGAACCAGATTCCGCTGGAATCGAACTCAGGTCGTGAGCAGAGGGTTCCGACTGCAATACCGCAGCTTTAGCACTTTGCGCTACAGAGATATAAACTTTATAAAGGACACAAACACAATTAAACATTTTTAAGGACTTAAAATATCCTTAAAAGATTAACATTCTTGCAATATTTTGTTTATTTAACAGTTTCTGATAACTGACACCTCTTGCTCCGAATTATTGCATCAAAATCTGGAGACAATGTCTGCACTGAGAGCCAGTTTGGTGTAGTGGTTAAGTGTGCGGACTCTTATCTGGGAGAACCGGGTTTGATTCCCCACTTCTCCACTTGCACCTGCTAGCATGGCCTTGGGTCAGCCATAGCTCTGGCAGAGGTTGTCCTTGAAAGAGCAGCTGCTGTGAGAGCCCTCTCCAGCCCCACCCACCTCACAGGGTGTCTGTTGTGGGGGAGGAAGGTAAAGGAGATTGTGAGCCGCTCTGAGACTCTTCGGAGTGGAGGGCGGGATATAAATCCAATATCTTCTTCTTCTTCACTGTAGCAATCTTGAGTAGGCTATTCAGGTGTTGTTCAGGGGTGTGTCTGTAAGTTGCAAACCTACTTTGGATTTATTGACATTCGTTAGAGAAATCTCATGGTCAATGCTTTGCACCTAAGACCCAGGGGAAAACATGAAATGGCTGGACATTGTACATAAGTTGCATCATGAGCTGCTCAGCCAATGGGAGTTTTTGTACATAAGCTGCTTCATGTGCTGCTCAGCCAATGGAGAAAATAGAGGCTTTGCTCTGTAGCTCCTGTGCGATTGAGCAAGCCTGGCAAAGCAAGCTGTGATGTAGAAGGAAGCAAGAGAGGAAGAAGGAAGCAGATGACAGTGAGATTCACAGGCAGGGCCAGCGTGTGGGAGTCAGCAACCTAGGCAATTGCCTAGGGCACCAGCTCCCAGCAGGGGTAGGGGATGGGCACCCCCTCCGCACTCGCACCATCCCTGAGCCTCCAAGTGGATGCCCAGAAAGAACAGCAACTCGGAGAGTGCCAAGGAGTGAATGTGCGGCATGTTCCTTCTGGGCACTGAGGGGTCAGAGGAATACCCCTGGCCCCTCAGCGCCCAGAAACGAAGTGCCTGACATCATGACATCACTAAAACGTCCTCCAAGGGGTGACTGAGCACGCATTGGGGTTCTGCCTTGGGCGGCAGAACCCTACATGCCAGGACTGTTCACAGGCCTGATAGGAACCCTCCAGGGGCCTTATGCAGCCCTTGCACCGCACATTTGACACCCCTGTAATGTAAAAGGATGTGCCACAGGTAGGGAAAAGTAGATTGGGAAACAGCTGGAGGGGGAAAGGGGGTGTTTCTTTCTTTGAACATATAAAGCTGCCTTTTATGAATCAGTGGCTATCAAAGTCAGTAGTGTCTACTCCTGATCAGCAGCAAGTCTACAAGTTCTCAGGCAAAGAGGCTTTCACATCTACTATCTGATCCTGTTAACTGCCACAGACTGAACCTGTATCATCAATATGCAAAGCCACAGGTGGAATTCCAGCAGGAGCTCCTTTGCATATTAGGCCACACACCCCTGTTGTAGCCAATCCTCCTGGTGCTTACAAAGAAGAGCCCTGTAAGCTCTTGGAGGATTGGCTATATCAGGGGTGTGTGGCGTAATATGCAAAGGAGCTCCTGCTGGAATTCCATCCTTGTGCAAAACTACTGTCTTTTGGAGGATACAGTCAGGGGTCATTTTGTAGAAAAATAGGTGGTGGAGCTCATCCAGGGATTGTTATGCAGCTGCACCTACTATTCAATGGACAAGGTGGGAAGGAGGAGGTGGAACTCTCAGAAAGTTTCAGGAGGTGCACTCCTGTGAGCTCCTGCTGAATCCGAGGCCTGGATACAGTGGTTCATATAACCATAGCAGTAGTCCTTCTTCTAGGAAAATATAATAAATTGGCCTTTTCTTTAGAAATATCATGCCTGGCTAGAGTCTGGAGTTCTCTTGCTATTATTACAACTGATCTCCAGAATACAGAGATCAGTTCCCTTGGAGAAAATGGCTGCTTTGGAGGGTGGACTCTATGGCAATATACGCTGCTGAGGTTTCCCCTTCTTTCCAAATTACACCCTCCTCAGGTTTCAACCCAACCCCCCACCCCCCCCAAAAAAAACACCGCCAGGGATTTTTTAATGCAAAGTTGGCAACTCTATGCCAGGCTGACTCTGAAACTCACAAACCAATCTCCACCATACTGGTTTGGTACCCCACCCTTACATAAATTTCCTATTTACCCCAGTGACAGGCCAGCTCTAGACTGAGAAAGATCTGGAGCAGGGCTTTCTTTGGAAGCAGGAACTCCTTTGTATACAGGGCTCTTCTTACAGGGCCTACTGTAAGCTCCAGAAGGATTGGCTACATCAGGGGGTGTGGCCTAATAGGCAAAGGAGCTCCTGCTAGAATTCCTTACAGGGCTCTTCTTACAGGGCCTACTGTAAGCTCCAGAAGGATTGGCTCCATCAGGGGTGTGTGGCCTAATATGCAAAGGAGTTCCTGCTACAAAAAAAAAGCCCTGCTCCAGATATTTGGGGGCAGATGGGGGTTGGGGAGGGGAGGGACTTCAATGGGGTACAGCGGCATAGAACCCACCCTACAAAGCAGCCATTTTCTCCTCCTGGTTGCCTGGGGATCAATTATAACATAATAATTTAATTCAATTTAATTTTTCAATTAATACCCCACACTATCCTGCAAATGGGCTCAGGGTGGCTTACAGCATTAAAACAACATTAATAAAGTCTGTTCCCTCTTCACACACCATCTACCCCAGGCTCTGCCTGCAAATCTCCAGGTATTTCCCAACTCACACCTGGCAATTCCAGCTGCTTTGCCCCAGAACAGGAATACTAAAGCTCAGTCCTATGAAGAAGAAGAAGAAGAAGAAGAAGAAGATATTGGATTTATATCCCGCCCTTCACTCCGAAGAGTCTCAGAGCGGCTCACAATCTCCTTTACCTTCCTCCCCCACAACAGACACCCTGTGAGGTGGGTGGGGCTGGAGAGGGCTCTCACAGCAGCTGCCCTTTCAAGGACAACCTCTGCCAGAGCTATGGCTGACCCAAGGCCATGCTAGCAGGTGCAAGTGGAGGAGTGGGGAATCAAACCCGGTTCTTCCAGATAAGAGTCCGCACACTTAACCACTACACCAAACTGGCTCTCCTATGCTTAGCCAAGCTTCAGATTCAGCAGGAGCTCACAGGAGCACATCTCCTGAACCTTTCTGAGGGTTCCCCCTCTTCCTCCCCACCTATCTTGTCTGTTGTTATGCAGCTGCATAGCAATCCCTGGATTAGGAGAGAGCAGGCAGGCAGCCAGCCCCCAGGGCTTTGCCATACCCCCAGCAGCCCTCATTAACCCCTGGAGAATCCCGCACCTCCCTTTCTTCACTTCTTATGTGATCTTGGGTGGTGGGTGGCTTGCTGGCCTTTTGATTGGGGGAGGGGTGGCCAAGGAGAGCCCCAGGTGAGCGAGGCCTGCTTGGGCTGGCTGGATCTCTAGCCAGCCCTAAGCAGACCTCGCTCGCCCTGGGCCCTCCTTTTTTGCATTGGGTTGCTTTTGGCTGGTGGGGGGGTGGCATATGCTAATGAGTTATATTAATGAGCTCCACCACCTATTTTTCTACAGAATGACTCCTGAGTACATGGACTATAATCTGGGAGAATCGGGTTTGATTCCCCCCCTCCTCCACATAAAACCTTCTGGGTGATGGGCTCTCCTTCTTTGGAGGTTTGCTGGCCCTTTGACTGGGGGTGTGTGGCCCAGGAGAGCCTCAGGCGAGCGAGGCCTGCTTGAGCTGGCTGGATCTCTAGGCAGCCCAAGCAGGCCTCACTCACCTGGGGCTCTCCATTCTTGCATTGGGTTGCTTTTGGCTGGTCGGGGAAGCGGGATGCATATGCAAATAAGTTATGCTAATGAGCTCCACCACATTTGTGTTTTTTTTACAAAACAAACCCTGTGCCTAGCTGATGAACTTGATAAATCCCAGCCTTTTGCTTCATAACACAAGGTAAATTACCCTCCCGCTGTGATAATCTCTGTCGTTATTACCAACCTGAGGAACGTGTATTCCTATGATACGGCGTAGAATTCTGTGCCCACTCAGTTCGACCAGGGCAATTAAATCTCAGCGGCTCTCCCTAAAGTAGCAGTGGGAGGATTTTCTTTTTCTTTTCTGTTTTCTTTTTAAAGAGCAAAGCCTCCATTTAGCGCCTCATCATAATCCACGTGCATGAAATGTGACAGCTCTAAAGTGCCACTTATGGGGATGGCTTCCTGACAAGATAGCCAGGGCAAAGATTCTGCAATGGGCTGCAGCCTCTCAAACTCCCCCATTCCTTTGGTTCTGTGACTTCAATTGGCTTGACTCAGGGGTCGCCAAACTGTGGCTCGGGAGCCACATGTGGCTCTTTCACACATACTGTTTGGCTATCAAAGCCCCCACTAGCCTGTCGGCCAACTTGGAGAAGGCATTTCTCTCCTTGAATCACTTCTCCCAGTCAACCCAGTGGCTTGGAGAATGCATTTTCATAGCTTCTTTCCACCTCTCCCTCCCTTCCTGTCTTGCAACTCTCAAACATCTGATGTTCCTGTCTTGCAGCTCTGAAAACATGTGACCTTTATTCTATGTGGCCAGGGCTTTTTTTGTTGCAGGAACTCCTTTGTCTATTATGCCACATACTCCTGATATAGCCAATCCTCCAAGAGCTTACAGGGCTCTTAGTACAGGACCTACTGTAAGCTCCAGGAGGATTGGCTACATCAGGGGTGTGTGGCCTAATATGTAAAGGAGCTCCTGCTAGAATTCCACCCCTGGGCCTCAGCATGGTGCAATGAACATAAGAACATAAGAGAAGCCATGTTGGATCAGGCCAATGGCCCATCCAGTCCAACACTCTGTGTCACACAGTGGCCAATATATATATTGTATGTGTGTGTGTGTATATATATATATATATACACACACACACACACATACACACACACACACACTGTGGCTAATAGCCACTGATGGACCTCTGCTCCATATTTTTATCTAACCCCCTCTTGAAGCTGTCTATGCTTGTAGTCGCCACCACCTCCTGTGGCAGTGAATTCCACATGTTAATCACCCTTTGGGTGAAGAAGTACTTCCTTCTATCCGTTTTAACCTGACTGCTCAGCAATTTCATTGAATGCCCACAAGATCTTGTATTGGGACAAAGGGAGAAAAGGACTTCTTTCTCTACTTTCTCCATCCCATGCATAATCTTGTAAACCTCTATCATGTCACCCCACAGTCGACGTTTCTCCAAGCTAAAGAGCCCCAAGCGCTTTAACCTTTCTTCATAGGGAAAGTGCTCCAAACCTTTAATCATTCTAGTTGCCCTTTTCTGCACTTTTTCCAGTGCTATAATATCCTTTTTTGAGGTGCGGCGACCAGAACTGCACACAGTACTCCAAATGAGACCACACCATCGATTTATACAGGGGCATTATGATACCGGCTGATATGTTTTCAATTCCCTTCCTAATAATTCCCAGCATGGCGTTGGCCTTTTTTATTGCAATCGCACACTGTCTCAACATTTTCAGTGAGTTATCTACCACGACCCCAGGATCTCTCTCTTGGTCAGTCTCTGCCAGTTCACGCCCATAGAGCCATAGCCAGGGCAATAGAGGCAATAAATGCCATAGAGGCCGCCCTTCAAAGCAGCCATTTTCTCCAGGGAGATCACTTGTAAGTCGGCTGAACTTACACTAAACAAGTCAGCTGAAACTGAAGTAGGCAAGAAGTTCTCATGTACTCAATTCCCTGCATAACCTACACACTTTTTTGCCAAAGTACAACGACCAGTGTATGAAGCTAGGAATGCTGTCACTATTGCAACCAGGAATGCCACCACTGTGCTCCACCCATGTGCCCTTCCTCAATGACTGGACAGTCAGGAGCTTGGGTACAGATAGGTAGCAGGGGAGATGTGTGGGTGAGGGGTCAGTGGTAGTGCCCGCAGGAGCCCTGGGTCCTGTTGGCTGCCCCCACCTCAGAATATGCTGACAACCTTTCCATCTGAGCATCTTTCGCCCTCCAGGGATCCCCACACACTTGACCACCACTAGTTTAGCAGAAGTCACCAGCATACAAACTAGCTAAACAAGCCAACCCCCTCGTTATTTATATGCGCATGTGTGTGTATGTGTGCACCTGGAAGTCATGGTGACCTCTGGTGACTGACCCCTATATGGGTCCTGGAGGATCTTCTTAGGGAGGTGACTTGAAAAAGCCTTCCCCCACCTCTTGACTACTGATATTAAGAACATAAGAGAAGTCATGTTGGATCGGGCCAATGACCCATCCAGTCAAACATTCTGTCGCACAGTGGCCAAAAAACCCAGGTGCCATCAAGAGGTCCATCAGTGGGGCCAGGACACTAAAAGCCTTCCCACTGTTGCCCCCCCCCCGCCAGCACCAAGAATACAGAGCATCACTGCCCCAGACAGAAAGTTCCATCTGTACCCTGTGGCTAATGGACCTCTGCTCCATATGTTTATCCAATCCCCTCTTGAAGCCATCTATGCTTGTAGCTGCCATTGCCTCCTGTGGCAGTGAATTCCAAGGAGGTCTCCCCTACAAGTACTTGCCAGAGTCAACCCTGCTTAGTTTCTGAGATCTGATGAGATCAGGCTTGCCTGGGCGACCCAGCACCGAGCCACTCTTAACAGCTTGTTTGACAAAACAAATTCAAAGTGTAACACCCAGAGTAGCAGGAACCATGCCAGTTAGAATGATAGAAAATCATGTCAGAGAGATAAATGGATCATTAAAGGCGAGGCATTTGAATTTTCATTACAGATCACCGCACAATCGCTAAGGGTTTCTGAACTTGTCCAGCTTGTTGATCTCCCCTGCTCCTCCTCCCACCGACTATTACGCCTCATATCCATATTTTCGCATACCTTTTTGAAAACCGATATATTTCATCTGCTGAAGGCAATCATTAAAAGCTCTTTGTAACCATTGGAATTCATGAATTTTGATTCGCATCAGCCCGAACAGCAGATGAAGAAGTAATAATGTGATCATCATACCAAATGATTTGGAAGTGGCGTGACATAAGTGATGATATTGGGGAGGGGAGGACATATGGATTTTAACTAGATCCTGGCAGCAAACAAGTCTCAGGTTTTTTTTTTTTTTTAATCTCTCTGCTCAACTTGGCAAGACACAGGGAAACTAAGGATGCAATCTAGCCAAAGCACTTCTAATCTCCCCATATTTTAACGAGTGGAAGACAAAAGCTCAAGTCGTTACAAAGAGCATAATTGTAAGGAAAGTCCATACCGCAAAGAGGGAAAAAACAAAATTCCCCTTTATCTCAAACTTACCGAGTCCTCACCCTAGCGTAGAGCTCAAGCTATGGAGAGGGGTGTAGAAAATGAAGAAGGGAGAAGGAGAAGAAGAAGAAGAAGAAGAAGAAGAAGAAGAAGAAGAAGAAGAAGAAGAAGAAGAAGAAGAAGAAGAAGAAGAAGAAGAAGAAGAAGAAGAAGAAGAAGAAGAAGAAGAAGAAGAAAAAAACCTGGATTTATATCCTGCCCTCCACTCTGAGGGCCTGGTGTGACTTTGTCCATGGGGTCGCAAAGAGTCGGACTCGATTGTGCGACTGAACAACAACAACCACTCTGAATCTCAGAGTGTCAGAGCAGCTCACAATCTCCTTCTTCCCACACAACAGACACCCTGTGAGGTGGGTGGGGCTGGAGAGGGCTCTCACAGCAGCTGCCCTTTCAAGGACAACCTCTGCCAGAGCTATGGCTGACCCAAGGCCATTCCAGCAGGTGCAAGTGGAGGAGTGGGGAATCAAACCCAGTTCTCCCAGATAAGAGTCTGCACACTTAACCACTACACCAAACTGGGTGCGCTTTATTGGTATCCAGGTGTCTTGGAGTGTGATATTTGTGTGTGTGTGTGTGAGAGAGAGAGAGAGAGACAGAGAGATAGAGTCCTCAAGCACTAGTTTCTGTTGTCACCTCAAGAGCTGTATGGAAGGTGCCTCACTTAGGTCTTCTCTGTGTGTGTGTTGGTGGCAGTCATCCAGTACGTGTCTTAATATCCTCCATCTGTAAGTTTTGTCTCTCAGATGGAAGCAGGGAAGAGACCTGTGACTGAAGCACCAGAGACTTCCACATGCTGGCTATTGAGCAGAACTCAAGGGCGATCCGATAGATAAGCTGACCCCTGTTCAACGTGCTTGGAGGATACTGCAAGAGAAGAAGACGACTGTTAAGTCCCTGGTGGGGAATCCCCTGCCCTGGGTCCTGTTGAAGTGGCAGCAAGAGTTTTTTGGGTTTTTTGTTTTTTTTTAAATGCAGCCTTGTGCAATTGGTGGAAGTGAGCTCAAGGAAAAAATTGATCCCTACAGCAATCCTTGGTGTCTTTGGCTGAAAATTCCAGTAAGTACACAAGGCCGAATTTTTAAATTCTCTCTTGATGTGAAGGCCCACCCCAAAACCCTCCTTTCTCCCTTTCTTACAATACAAGAACTCGTGGGCATTCGATGAAATTGCTGAGCAGACAGGTTAAAACGGATAAAAGGAGGTACTTCTTCACCCAAAGGGTGATTAACATGTGGAATTCACTGCCACAGGAGGTGGTGGCGGCCACAAGCATAGTCACCTTTAAGAGGGGTTTAGATAAAAAATATGGAACAGAGGTCCATCAGTGGCTATTAGCCACAGTGTGTGTGTATGTATAAATTTTTTTGCCACTGTGTGACACAGAGTGTTGGACTGGGTGGGCCATTGGCCTGATCCAACATGGCTTCTCTTATGTTCTCGTTGCCAGGCACCCCTGGGGTGGGGGGGGGGTTGCATTACAAGTCTTCTGGATCACCTTTGTTGATGTACAACAACTGCACTTGTTGCAGCAAACCCTTCTGGCTTTTCACAAACTATCCAAAACCAAATTATTGAAGAGGATTTTTTTTTCTGTGTACAAAACGATGTACAATGTCCGATGTACAAAACGGTTCACAAACTCACTTGGATAAACGATTGGGAATATGGTCTCTATGTCCTCTCCTGGATTGCTGCCTTGACGCAGCGAGGTTAGAGGGTGTTATCGACAGGGCTTTTTTTGTAGCAGGAACTCCTTCGCCTAGTAGGCCACACACCCCCTATGGAGCCAATCCTCCTGGAGCTTACAGTAGGCCCTGCACTAAGAGCCCTGTAAGCTCCAAGAGGATTGGCTACATCAGGAGTGCGTGGCCTAACAGGCAACGGAGTTCCTGCTACAAAAAAAGCCCTGGGTATCGATGCAACAAACATGAATCTGAGCAAATCAAGGAACACGGTGGAAGATAGGAGAGCCTGGCGTGATGTGGTCCATGGGGTTGCAAGAGTTGGACTCAACTATGCAACTGAACAACAACAACAGTGGTCTATACTGCTGCATATTGCTTATCGCAGTAGGGTTGTATTATGTAATTTCTGTACCGCTCGGGGTTGTTTTGTAGAAAAATAGGTGGTGAAGCTCATTAGCATAACTCATCAGCATATGATGCCCCCTCACCATCCAAAAGCAACCCGATGCAAGAAAATAGAGCCCTAGTTGAGCGAGGCCTGCTTGAGCAAGGCCTGCTTGAGCTGGCTACAGATCCAGTCAGCCCAAGCGGGCCTTGCTCGCCTGGGGCTCTCCTGGGTGGCCCTCCCCCCGCATTCAAAAGGACAGTAAACCATCCGCCACCCAATATCACATAAGAAGTGGAGAAAGGGTGGTATGGGCTTCTCCAGGGGTTAATGAGGGCTGCTGGGGGCGTGGCAAAGTTCCTGATGGCTGGCTGGCTGGCTGACTGGCTGCTCTCCTAATCCAGGGATTGTTAAGCAGCTGCATCTACGATTCAATGGATAAGGTAGGTGGGGAGGAAGAGGGGGAACCCTCAGAAAGATTCAGGAGCTGCACTCCTATGAGCTCCTGCTGAATCAGGCATGGTACCGCTTAATGTGTTGTGTGAATGCTATGCTTCTAGTCATTCTGGTTGGTTCCAGACTTCTAAAATCCTACTGTGCTGATTACTGAATGTCCCATTTTGTTGATTGTATTTACTATGCGTAGTCCACATTGAGTCCCTGTGAGAAAGGCAGACTATAAATAATGTGAAATGCAATGTAAGTATAAGGAAGTAATGTAGGGCTATTCCACCAGATTTTTGAGTGAGGCTGCAGACATCAAATACCAAATACCATTTGGTCCCTCCTGTTATTGTCTGCCATCATTTATAAGGTCGATTGAGGGTATTAAATGACAGTCCTTGCCTTGGCTTGGCTGAGAGCAGGGCGCATACTATCTAGGATTGCCAAGTCCGTTTCATCCCTTGGCAGGGGACATTCACGTGCGCAATGCATGCGTGCGATGAAATGACGTCACCTGGAACTGACATCATCAAAATGGTGGTGCCCCAGTGCGGAGCCGCTTTAGGCGTTTCTGGGGAAACGCTATGGTTTTCCCAGATGCTCTAGCCATTTGGGAGGTTAAAACTCTATGGTACCTATTGTACCATAGAGTTTTACCTCCCAAATGGCTAGGGCATCCAGGAAAACCATAAAGTTTTCCCGGAAAAGCCTAGAGCAGCTCCGCATGGGTGCTGCCATTTTGATGGCATCACTTCTGGGTGACGTCATTGCACCAGCGACGCAGGGGGAGGTTCCCTCTGCTGGCCCAATGCGGGTTGAGAACCTCCTGGGTGGGAGATTCCCTGCCCAGACCGGGGGCTTTGCATCCCTATTACTATCTCTTTTATTAAATGTTATCAGGACACCATTGTCTGAATGCCATCTTGTCAGATTGATAGTTTTACCAATTTTAAGTTTGGTATAGCCAGTTTGGTGTAGTGGTTAAGTGTGCGGACTCTTGTCTAAGAGAACCAGATTGGTGTATCCAGTTTGGTGTAGCCAGTTTGGTGTAGCCAGTTTGGTGTAGTGGTTTAGTGTGCGGACTCTTATCTGGGAGAACCAGGTTTGATTCCCTACTCCTCCACTTACAGCTGCTGGAATGGCCTTGGGTTAGCCATAGCTATCGCAGGAGTTGTCCTTGAAAGGGCAGCTGCTGTGAGAGCCCTCTCAGCCCCACCCACCTCACAGGGTATCTGTTGAGGGGGGAGAAGATATATGATATTGTAAGCCATTCTGAGTCTCTGATGCAGAGAGAAGGGCGGGGTATACATCTGCAGTCTTCTTCTAATGTTTGATTTATTGTTTTAATTGGATGTTGTAACCCACTCTGAGCCTATTCATGGGAAGAGAGGGATAGAAATAAAATAAACAAAATGAAATGAAATAAGCCTTCCAATGGGTAAGACCCAAAGGATTCTGTCGTGGCCCCCCACTTGGTGGACTGGCCTGCCTAAAAATGTCAAAAAGGCTGCCACATGCCTGTCATTCCACGGAATGTGCAAAACAGAAATAGTTTTTTTTAATAATGAACATGTTCTGTAATTTTACTGTATAAGCCTGGACATCTTTGAAATAGTTTTTATTGTACTTATGGTTTTATATTTTATAAACAGTTCAGGAATTGCTGTTTTGCTGTTGGTAAGGTTCTGAATTGCTTTTACGCTGTTAGCACGGTTTCTATTATTTTTGTTTTAAATGGATTTTTATGATGACTTAATTCCTATCCCTATTACTGATGGGCAGGCCTTGAATTCAGCAGAAGCTCACAGGAGCGCAGCTCCTGAACCTTTCTAATAGTTCCCTTTCCTCCTCCCCACCTTGTCCATTGAACAGTAGGTGCAGCTGCATAACAATCCCTAGATGAACTCCACCACTTATTTTTCTACAAAACGACCCTTGCTGATGGGGGTGATGTTTTGCATAGTTTTGTCATAATCGTGTCCATATTCTAATTGTTATCCTCCTCAAGCAAATTTCTGGAGAAGTTCATAGAATCATACAGTTGGAAGGGACCTCCAGGGCCATCTAGTCCAACCCCCTGCACAATGCAGGAAACTCACAAATACCTCCCCCTAAATTCACAGGATCTTCATTGCTGTCAGATGGCCATCTAGCCTCTGTTTGTGTGTTTATGTGTTTCATTTTATACCTCATGATGACACAGTTTGGAAAATTTCCTGAGAAAATCCTTAGTTGTTTATTTCCTTCTTCCAGTTGTAGTAGTTGGCACATATGTACATTGTAGACTTTTTGGAACCCATCCAAATGTCTGGAGCAGAAACTATCTGGAACAACTCTCAGGAAACTATCTGGAACGACTCTGCAGTAGAACAGCTAGATTTGAATGTAGCACTCTAGAGAGCAACATGGTTTTAGGAGCTTGAGCGTTCTAGAATCAAAGTTCTCTTTAGGGTTTGTAGAATCTTTCGGGATCAAAGTTCTCTTTGTCAAATTTTCTGCACAGGAACTCGAGCTGCACTGTATAAAACGATTACAGAGTTACCCGGATACATGATTAGTGACTGTGGTCTATACTACTATGTATAGCTTGCTGTAAGCAATATCTGATGATGTAATTTTGCATAATTTAATGTGTCCTATCATATTCGGTTCTGGTTTTTCAATTTCTGGTTGCTTCTATGACCCAAATCCTGTTGCTATGTTTACTGAATGTCCCATCCTGTTGGTTATATTGATCACAGAGTAAGTCAATATAACCAACAGGATGGGACATTCATCTACCCAGTGAGAAAGGCAGACTATAAATTGTGTGTGTGTGCATACACACATGTGTACTTGTATCTAATGAAGGGAGTTTTGATCATCAAAACCTCATACCACAAAAACCTTGTGGTCGCCGCACCTCAAAAAGGATATTATAGCATTGGAGAAAGTCCAGAAAAGGGCAACTAGAATGATTAAAGGGCTGGAGCACTTTCCCTATGAAGAAAGGTTGAAACGCTTGGGACTCTTTAGCTTGGAGAAACGTCGACTGCGGGGTGACGTGATAGAGGTTTACAAGATAATGCATGGGATGGAGAAAGTAGAGGAAGAAGTACTTTTCTCCCTTTCTCACAATACAAGAACTCGTGGGCATTCGATGAAATTGCTGAGCAGACAGGTTAAAACGGATAAAAGGAAGTACTTCTTCACCCAAAGGGTGATTAACGTGGAATTCACTGCCACAGGAGGTGGTGGCGGCCACAAGTATAGTCACCTTCAAGAGGGGTTTAGATAAAAATATGGAGCAGAGGTCCATCAGTGGCTATTAGCCACAGTGTGTGTGTTTATATAATTTTTTTGGCCACTGTGTGACACAGAGTGTTGGACTGGATGGGCCGTTGGCCTGATCCAACATGGCTTCTCTTATGTTCTTGTCTCTAAGGACTCTAAATACTAGAACTGAAAGGCATCCAGTGGAGCTGATGGGGCAAAAGGACATACTACTTTACACGGAGAGTGATTAAAGGGTGGAATTCTCTGCCAGAGGATGAAGTGATGGCCACAAGAACATGCAGCTTTAAAGGGGGATTAGAAAGATTCATGGAGAATAAATCTATCAGTGGCTACTAGCCATGGTGACTGAGGGCAACTTCCACATTCAGAGGCACTAATCTTTTAAATCCCAGAGCCAGGGGGCAACATCGGGGAAGGCCTTGGCCTCTATGACCTGCTGTTGGCCCTCCAAAGGAACTGGTTGGCCGCTGTGTGAGACATGATGCTGGACTAGATGGATCACTGGTCTGATCCAGCAGGGCTCTTTTGATGTTCGTAGGATGCTGGACTAGATGGACCACTGGTCTGATCCAGTAGGGCTCTTTTTATGTTCTTAGGATGCTTGACTAGATGGACCACTGGTCTAATCCAGCAGGACTCTTCTTATGTTCTTAGGATGCTGATGGGCCACTGGTCTAATCCAGCAGGGCTCTTCTTATGTTCTTAGGATGCTGGACTAGATGGACCACTGGTTTGATCCAGTAGGGCTCCTCTTATGTTCTTAGGATGCTGGACTAGATGGGCCACTGGTCTAATCCAGCAGGACTCTTCTTATGTTCTTAGGATGCTGATGGGCCACTGGTCTAATCCAGCAGGGCTCTTCTTATGTCCGTAGGATGCTGGACTAGATGGACCACTGATCTGATCCAGTAGGGCTCTTCTTATGTTCCTAGGATGCTGGACTAGATGGGCCACTGGTCTAATCCAGCAGGACTCTTCTTATGTTCTTAGGATGCTGATGGGCCACTGGTCTAATCCAGCAGGGCTCTTCTTGTGTTCATAGGATGCTGGACTAGAGGGACCACTGGTCTAATCCAGCAGGGCTCTTCTTATGTTCTTAGGATGCTGATGGGCCACTGGTCTAATCCAGCAGGGCTCTTCTTGTGTTCGTAGGATGCTGGACTAGATGGACCACTGGTCTAATCCAGCAGGACTCTTCTTATGTTCTTAGGATGCTGATGGGCCACTGGTCTAATCCAGCAGGGCTCTTCTTGTGTTTGTAGGATGCTGGACTAGATGGACCACTGGTCTAATCCAGCAGGACTCTTCTTATGTTCTTAGGATGCTGATGGGCCACTGGTCTAATCCAGCAGGGCTCTTCTTGTTTTCGTAGGATGCTGGACTAGATGGACCACTGGTCTAATCCAGCAGGGCTCTTCTGATGTTGTTAGGATACTGGATTAGATGGACCACTGGTCTGATCCAGCAGGGCTCTTCTGATGTTCTTAGGATGGTGGACTGTATGGATCACTGGTCTGATCCAGCAGGGCTCTTCTGATGTTGTTAGGATGCTGGACTAGATGGACCACTGGTCTGATCCAGCAGGGCTCTTCTTATATGCCACTGGACTTGAATCTAGCTGTCTAAAGTAGATGTTTTGTGGACCCCTGTTTATCTGGGCAGATAGAGGACCCCAAGATTCCAAGCAACATAAATTACATCCTTCTCCAATAGACAGGCATTTGTCCTGAGATGGTTTCCCAGACAGTGCATTAAGGAAGACTGTGACACTTCCCATTGCAAGGCAATTAAAATCTCCTGTATTAGGAATCCTGATAATACCTCTGTGGAACAGATTTTTCAGGGAGATACCTTGCTTTTGCCCATGTTTACGATGAACACTCTTTATTAGCTTTTCATCCCCTTCCAAAACATGCCAGGCAGAGAGCAGGGCTCTGATAGGTATATCTGTTGTCAGCAAGCTGATATCCACTCCTCTTGATGGACGTCTGAATGGGATAGAGACTTGATAAACTGCCCTGGAAGGGGGAAAGGCAAGAAAAAAGAAAAAAGAAGAAGTCAAGGAACTGAAGAAACAAGTAGGATCCAGTTCGGTTCAGAGATATGAGAAGGAGTTTAAGCTGGTGGAATTGTCTGATCCTGTGAAAGTCAAAGTAATGAAGATTTTGCATTTCCCCCTCTCAAAGCATTGATGTTGGTGCTATGAGAATAAAATGTTGAGAGCCCCTTGTTTTAAGTAAACGCACAAGGCTAATCCCTGTGTTCGTTTGTTTACACAAATGTCCTTCCCATTTCTGCATTGACAGAAGAAAGGCTAGGTGTATGTCCATTGATTGTGACATCCAGTTACCCCTTCCTGAACCCACTGACTTCAACGGATTTAGACGCGTGTCACTCTGGTTGTTGTCATTTCTTTACAATATTTGTATCCCCACCTTTCTGCCCTTACAAGGGCTACCAAGGCTGCTAACAATTTAAAGCAACTGCAACAATAATACCTAAGGTATCGTAACCAAAATAACTAAACACCAATGAATACAAAACATATATTCACTATCTCAACATTTGTAAGTGTAACAATCAATGCTAAATGTCCATAGGGCTCTTTTTTGAGCAAGAGCTCCTCTGCATATTAGGCCACGCCCCCTGATGTAGCCAGGAGACTTTGGGGGTGGAGCCAGGAGACATTAGGGGTGGAGCCAAGATCAAGGCTGTGACAAGCATAATTGAACTCCAAACTAGGGAGTTCTGGCTATCACATTTAAAGGGACAGCACACCTTTTCAATGCCTTCCTTCCATAGGAAATAATGAAGGATAGGGGCACCTTCTTTTGGGGCTCATAGAATTGAACCCCCAGGTCCAATCTTTTTGAAAATTGGGGGGTATTTTGGGGAGAGGCACTAGATGCTATACAAAAAATTTGGTGCCTCTACCCCCAAAAACAGCCCCCCCAGAGCCCCAGATACCCATGGATAAATTCTCTATGATTTTCTATGTAAATAAATCTCCCTAGGGAATAAAAGAATTCCCAGCAGACATTTCCCTCCCCTCCCCCCGCTTTCTGACGACCCTGAAGCGGGGGGAGGGCCTCCAAACCGGGGGATCCCCTGCCCCCACCTGGGGATTGGCAACCCTAGGAGGGCGGGATATAAATCCAATATCTTCTTCTTCCAATAAACTTTCGAGAAACACAGCTCTCTCCATCGGATGCATAGAGGCCAGAGATCTATAAAGAGTAAGGGGAGGGGGGAGTGAATGCAGGAAGTGAGTGCCACGCAAATGCAAAGCAGTTGCAAAAGTCTTGGGAAAGGTAGAATGCGTAATCAAAGCTGGATGAGTCCACTTCCTTTTATTGATGCATCTTTATGGAATGCCTGAAAGGGAAAGACAGTTACTTCTGGTAAAGAGATAACCAGGGGTTCTTTTTGTAGAAAAAGCCCAGCAGGAACTCATTTGCAGATTAGGCCACACGCTCTGACATCACCATTGTTCCACAAGGGGCTTTTTTGGTAGAGAAAGTTCAGCAGGACTCATTTGCATATTAGGCCACAGACCTCTTATGCCAAGCCAGCTGGAACTGCGTTCCTGTGCGTTCCTGCTCAAAAAAAGCCCTGGAGATAACCATCCAAAGTTCATATTAAACCAAAGACCGATTCCCAACTCGCCTTGTTCCAGTCTCATTGCTCCTTTTCCCGTGGTGCTTTTGCAGGATTTTGTACAAGCTGCCCCGAGGCAGCAAGTTGTACCACCTCTCTTCGAGTTCCCTCTGCAGCAAGCAGGATATTCTGAAAACTGGTTTCTGCCTGCCACGGAGCGAACTTGAAAAGAGGTAGGGCAACTCGCTGCCCTGGGGCAGCTTGCACTAAATGCAGCAGACGCGCCACAGGAAAAGGAGCAACGAGACTGGAACAAGGCGAGTGGGGAACTGGTAGGTTGCCAAGTCCAATTCAAGAAATATCTGGGGGCTTTGAGGGAGGAGCCAGGAGGCATTGGGGTGGAGCCAGGAGACTTTGGGGGTGGAGCCAGGAGCAAGGGTGTGACAAGCATAACTGAACTCCAAAGGGAGTTTTGGCCATCACATTTCAAGGGACCACACATCTTTTAAATGTCTTCCTTCCATAGGAAATAATGGAAAGGGGGCGCTCTTTTTGAAACTTAGGGAGTATTTTGGGGAGAGCCACTGGATACTATATTTAAAATTTGGTGCCTTAGAGCCCCAGATACCTGTGGATAAATTCTCCATTATTTTCTATGGGAATAAATCTCCACAGGGAATCATGAGTACCCAGCAGACATTTCCCTCCGCTCCCCCCGCTTTCTGATTACCCTGAAGCGAGGGGAGGGCCTCCAAACCGGGGGATCCCTGCCCCCACCTGGGGATTGGCAACCCTAGGAATCGGTCCAAGTCTGACAGTGCCAGATTTATGTATTGTTGAGTGCATGCCTCACAGGGACATGGTCCCAGATTGGAATGCACAAACGGATCATGAAATGAGCACATGCACAGAAATTTCACCTGAAGACATGTCCAAAAGTTGGAGTAACCTGCTCTAGGGGATGTCATGGCCCACTCCTTTTCCACCAAGGCAAACTGTTTGGATGACAAGGTGCCCCTCTTAGACCACGAGCTCTCTGAGGCGCAGGCCCCGGTGAATACTCTCTTGGCAGACCCTATGATGCTTCCCCAGCAATCAGGTCTGGAATTCATCCCAGGACATCCAACAGAATTTTTTAAAAAATGGTAAAGATAGTCCCCTGTGCAAGGGGAGGGACGGTGGCTCAGTGGTAGAGCATCTGCTTGGTAAGCAGAAGGTGCCAGGTTCAATCCCTGGCATCTCCAACTAAAAAGGGTCCAGGCAAGTAGGCATGAAAAAACTCAGCTTGAGACTCTGGAGAGCCTTTGCCAGTCTGAGTAGACAACACTGACTTCGATGGAACAAGGGTTTGATTCAGTATAAGGCAGCTTCATATGTTCGTTTCCGACTCTGGGGTGACGTTGCTTTCACAACGTTTTCACGGCAGACTTTTTACGGGTGAACATAAGAGAAGCCATGTTAGATCAGGCCAATGGCCCATCCAGTTCAACACTCTGTGTCACACAGCGGCCAAATATATATACACACACACACACACACACACTGTGGCTAATAGCCACTGATGGACCTCTGCTCCATATTTTTATCTAACCCCCTCTTGAAGGTGGCTATGCTTGTGGCCGCCACCACCTCCTGTGGCAGTGAATTCCACATGTTAATCACCCTTTGGGTGAAGAAGTACTTCCTTTTATCCGTTTTAACCTGTCTGCTCAGCAATTTCATCAAATGCCCACGAGTTCTTGTATTGTGAGAAAGGGAGAAAAGGACTTCTTTCTCTACTTTCTCCATCCCATGCATTATCTTGTAAACCTCTATCATGTCACCCCGCAGTCGACGTTTCTCCAAGCTAAAGAGTCCCAAGCGTTTCAACCTTTCTTCATAGGGAAAGTGCTCCAGCCCTTTAATCATTCTAGTTGCCCTTTTCTGGACTTTCTCCAATGCTATAATATCCTTTTTGAGGTGCGGTGACCAGAATTGGACATAGTATTCCAAATGAGACCGCACCATCGATTTATACAGGGGCATTATGATACTGGCTGATATGTTTTCAATTCCTTTCCTAATAATTCCCAGCATGGCATTTTCAGTGAATTATCTACCACGACCCCAAGATCTCTCTCATGGTCAGTCTCTGCCAGTTCACACCCCATCAGCTTGTATTTGTAGTTGGGATTCTTGGCCCCAATGTGCATTACTTTGCACTTGGCCACATTGAACCGCATCTGCCACGTTGACGCCCACTCACCCAGCCTCAACAGATCCCTTTGGAGTTCCTCACAATCCTCTCTGGTTCTCACCACCCTGAACAATTTAGTGTCATCCGCAAATTTGGCCACTTCACTGCTCACTCCCAACTCTAAATCATTTATGAACAAGTTAAAGAGCATGGGACCCAGTACCGAGCCCTGCGGCACCCCACTGCTTACCGTCCTCCACTGCGAAGACTGCCCATTTATACTCACTCTCTGCTTCCTATTACTCAGCCAGTTTTTGATCCACAAGAGGACCTGTCCTTTTACTCCGTGACTCTGGAGCTTACTAAGGAGCCTTTGATGAGGAACTTTAGCAAAAGCTTTCTGGAAGTCAAGGTAAACAACATCTATCGGGTCTCCTTTGTCCACATGTTTGTTCACCCCCTCAAAGAAATGTAGCAGGTTAGTGAGGCAAGATCTTCCCCTACAGAACCCATGCTGAGTCTTCCTCAATAACCCGTGTTCATCAATGTGCCTACTCATTCTGTCCTTGATAATGGTTTCTATCAACTTTCCCGGTATTGAAGTCAGACTGACTGGCCTGTAATTTCCCGGATCTCCTCTGGAACCCTTTTTAAAGATGGGGGTGACATTTGCTACCTTCCAGTCCTCAGGAACTGGTTTTCCAGTCCTCAGGGTGGTTTGCCATTGCCTTCCCCAGTCATCTACCCTTCCCCCCCAGCAAGCTGGGTACTCGTTTTACCGACCTCAGAAGGATGGAAGGCTGAGTCAACCTTGAACCGGCTACCTGAACCCAGCTTCTGCCAGGATCGAACTCAGGTTGTGAGCAGAGCTTAGGACTGCAGTACAGCAGCTTTACCACTCTGCACCACGGGGCACTCTATGAAGGCCTGCACCCCATTAGCACTTCCTAATGGCCCAGATCTGCTGCAGGAACCCCCAGAATCTTCCCCAGAGCTTCAGGATCAGAGATGAAGGATGACCATGGCAGAGGCAGGTACCCAACAAAGAAAGAGAGGAGGGGCTGTGGCTCAGAGGTAAAGCATTTGCTTGGCATGCAGGAGGTCCTGAGTTAAATCTCTGGCTAAAGGAGTCGATGATGTGATAGAACTCCACCTGAGATCCTGGAGACCCATGGCCAATCTCAGTAGGCAATATTGACTTTTGATAGACGGATGGTCTAATACAGAGGAAGGCAGCTTCACATGTTCCTGTGTACAATGTGGTGTCTGCCTCACTCTAGCCCAGGGGTGGCAAACTTGCTTAATAGAAGAGAAACATAGAATAAATGTCAGATGTTTGAGAGCTACGAGACATGAATGTCAGATGTATGTAGGTAGGTAGGGAGGGAGGGAGGAAGGAAGGAAGGAAGGAAGGAAGGAAGGAAGGAAGGAAGGAAGGAAGGAAGGAAGGAAGGAAGGAAGGAAGGAAGGAAGGAAGGAAGGAAGGAAGGAAGGAAGGAAGGAATGGGAGGGAGAAGTGGAAAGAAAGCAACTTTAAATGCATTTTGAAGTGATTTAAAGAGAGAAATGCCTTCTCCAAGCTGACTGACGGTGTGGTGAGGGCTTTGAGAGCCACAAAATATGCATGAAAGAGCCACATGTGGCTCCCAAGCTGCAGGAATGCACAGGAACACAGTTCTGGCTGGCTTGGCATTGGGGTGTGTGGCCTAAAATGCAAATGAGTTCCTGCTGGGCTTTTTCTACCAAAAAAGCCCTGAATGTTGTCATAATTCCAGACCCATCTAAAGGGGTACAGTCCTTTAAACAGAGGTTAGGCCTTATCTAGGGTTTCTTTCTCATATGACTTCCTGCTTCTAAAGAGTCTACAACCTCAGCAATTCAGCGCATTTTGAGCACAGCCCATCAATGGCTCCCAAGAAATTGCCTACGTGCTGATGAATGTGGAGAACACAAATATCTGGCTGTGCAGAACACAAATATATGCAAAACGCTGCTCATCATTCAATTGAAAACAGATCACCACAACACTCAGGGCTATTTTTGTAGGAAAAGCCCAGCAGGATCTCATTTGCATATTAGGCCACAGTCCCCGACATCACCATTGTTTCACATCATTTTTTCTACCAAAAAGCCCAGCAGGAACTCATTTGCATACTGGGCCACACCCCCTGATGCCAAGACAGCCGGAACTGCGTTCCTGTGTGCTTCTGCTCAAAACACCGCCCCCCCCCCCCGACTATGCTGCAGATGAGCAGGGCATTTTTTCCTAGCAGGAACTCCTTTGCATATTAGGCCACACACCCCTGATGTAGCCAATCCCCCAAGAGCTTACAGCAGGCCCTGTACTAAGAGCCCTGTAAGCTCCAAGAGGATTGGCTGCATCAGGGGTGTGTGGCCTAATATGCAAAGGAGTTCCTGCTCCAAAAAAGCCCTGCATAGAAGGCTGGACACAAGAAAGAGAAAGGGGGTCCTGTGAGCATTGCAGGTTTAATTTTCAAGCAGTTCATTTGCAAGGATCGCTGTTTGGTCTCCAGAACCCACAGGCTCCAGAAATCTCTGGCCTGAAATGGCCTGGAGAAAGCTGAAGGCTAACTGGAAGGATAATAATGAAAAGTGCAGCAGAGCATCACACAACTCTTATGCTCCACTCTCATCCAAAAGCGCATGAGCTTAGCTTTTTACCTGCCAAGGACATTTCCCTTTCACCCCAGTTAGCTTTAAACATACAATAAACGGAACAAAGGGATTCCCTGGGCATCGGGGAAAGAACTGACAAGTAAACTTAATACTACAGAATCTCTTTTTGAAATGTCATCGTGAAGGAAGAGACAAAGAAATCCATCACAGCTTTTCAATCACTGGAACCTTTTCCCTCATCCCAAGCTGAGTTTGGCAGAGGGGGGAAAAATCATTCAGGTTTTTGCCGGTATAATATAGTGGGTTCTTAGGCATTGAAGAGGCAAGGTGGTAGCGATAACAAGCTCTTTATTGAGTACAGCATGGTAGGTGGCTGCACTAACAAGACTGGCGAATGGGGCCCGCTGGGCCAACTATATACAACACTGGGTTCCCGCGCTAGCATGTGATTGGGTCATTCAAACCAGCAGGGGGCCTGTGATTGGAGCAGGGCAGTTGGGATTTATATCCAACTGCCCATTGTTCCTAAGTCCCCAAGCCCATTGTTCCTAAGTCCCCAATGAGCCAGGCAGGAACACATCGGGTAACACATGGATTCACATACATAACAACCGGGCAAAAATCACACGATACTGGAGCAGGCTTTCTCAGGCAGGCTTTCCCAGGCTACTTCCCGCCCCCAGTCAGCTGGCCGGTGGGGGGAAAGCCCCGCCCCCAGAGGACCATGTGCCTTTCCACCTCCAGAGGCTTCAGTCTCCGATTGAAAGGCTTCCTCTTGGGATGGTGTGTCTGTGTTACTTTGAAGAAGTTGGCAGCAACTCATGAGTAGAGAGGCCAATCCCTCGCTTCAGAGTCACCAGAAACGGGGTGGGAGCGGGGGAGGTAAATGTCTGCTGGGCACTTCATTATTCCTTATGTGGAGATCGATTCTCATAGAGTATAATGGGGAATTGATCTGGATGTTTCGGGGGCTCTGAGAGAGCTGTTTTTTGAGGTAGAGGCACCAAATTTTCAGTATAGTATCTAGTGCTTCTCCCCAAAGTACCCCCCAAGTTTCAAAACGATTGAACCAGGGGGTCCAATTATATGAACCCCCAAAGAAGGTGCCCTTATCCTTCATTATTTCCTATGGAAGGAAGACATTTAAAAAGGTGTGCTGTCCCTTTAAATGTGATGGCCAGAACTCCCTTGGAGTTCAATTATGCTTGTCACACCCTTGTTCCTGGCTCTGCCCCCAATGTCTCCTGGCTGCACCCCCAAAGTCCCCAGATATTTCTTGAATTGGACTTGGCAACCTTAACACACCTTGGCCAGGGCTGGGGAGCATGAGATTGTCCATTATTAAAAATTTAACATCTTCCTTTTCATTCTTTTATCCAGGACTTTTTTTGTAGCAGGAACTCCTTTACATATTAGGCCACACACTGCTGATGTAGCCAATCCTCCAAGAGCTTACAGGGTTTTTATTACAGGGCCTCCTGTAAGCTCTTGGTAGGCAGGCAATAGCTTTATTGTATATGGCCACTGGCCATCACAATATAAAATTACAGTATAAAAATGTACATTAAAAAATCATAGTTAAAAAGCAGATCTTCAGATCTTGGAAGGGGGAAAAAGCAGATCTTGGAGGATTGGCTACATCGGGGGGGGGGGTGGCCTAATATGCAAAGAAGTTCCTGCTACAAAAAAGCTCTGCTTTTAACAATGTACCTTGTAAATGATAGGCAGTACTTGATGCAGTAGAGGAGTGACAACAGCTATGAGACAGCACAATGTAGTCACACATATGCAGTAATGTTTCCCACACACACACACACCTGGACATGTTCACTCTGGCCTGGATGCAACGAAATAGGCCATAGAAGTCCTGCCTCCATGATTAATACCTGTGAGCAGACCCAAATCAACGCATACAACAACAACCTTTATTGGCATAACAGCACAATCAGCAAGGGAGAAAACAAATATTACACCCAACATTTGAAACATTCTTCTCCTTTATATTAATAAATGTCTACATCCCTCCATGTTTGAACAAAGATTCACTATCTCTTTACTGGGAGGATGTAGAACTACCTGAGGACCTAGAACTAAAATTCCCACCAAGAGGTATAAATCAACTCATAATTCCAAGGAAACCTCCTTCCTTGGAGGTTTTTAAACAGAGGCTAGATGGCCATCTGACAGTAATGAAGATCCTGTAATTTAGGGGGATGTATTTGTGAGTTTCCTGCATTATGCAGGGGGTTGGACTAGAAGACCCTGGAAGTCCCTTCCAACTCTATGATTCTATAAGCATCCTTGGCCCTGTCATTTTCCTACTACAAGGGCTATTTTTCTGGGGGAATGTGGCAGAATGGCGTTCCAGAATCTCTTAGTGGAAACTAAATTCTCATGATATGTTTAAAAGTTCATGAGGGGGCACCCATGTGTTTCCCTCTTGAGAGTTCCAGCACCTCTTTTTCCAGAAAAAAAAAAGCCCTGCCTATAACCATTAGCTTGCTGCTCTGATCATGGGCAGAGAGGGGTGGTCTGATCACCGCCGTGAACATTTCTGCTGCTCATTGGTTGTTGTGAACCTTTGCCATTGGCCAAACAGCTCTTGACCATTGGGTCTTAGCTGGTGACCCCTGTAAATTGTACTGGCAGACCCAGAACAAGCACAGGAGAAGAAAAGGAGTAGGTTTTTATACCCACTGTTCTCTACCCTAAGGAGTCTCAAAGCAGCATACAGCCAGGGCTGGCCCTAGGGTGCAGAGCATCCTAGGCAAGTCTGCCACCCACTGCCCCACCGCCACCCTTCTCTGCGGCACTACCCCCCTCTGCAGCAGCTCCCCACGGCACTGCATCCCACTGCCCACACAGCAAGGGAAGAAAGATAGAGGCGAGGAAGGTGGCAGGAAAGCAGGGAAACTAGTGCAAGAGTGGGGAAGGTGGCAGGAGAGCGAGAAAGCTGGCACAAGAGTGGGTAAGCCGGTGCGAAAGCAAGAAAGGCAGAGCGAGAAAGTTGGCGCAAGAGTGGGGAAGGCCTCTGGGAGTCATGTAGGGGGTGCCCAGTTTGGTGCCCCCCCCAGGGCTGGTGCCCCAGGCAAATGCCTAATTTGCCAAGTGGAAGGGCCTGCCCTGCTTACAATCACATTCCCTTTCTCTCCCCTTGTGAGGCTGAGAGAGTTCTGAGAGAACTGTGACTGACCCAGGGTCACCCAGCAGGCTTCGGGTGGAGTGAAGAATCAAACCCAGTTCTTCAGATTAGATTCTGCCGCTCTTAACCACGACACCACCCTTATGCTCATCACACTTAACATTGGACTGGCTGGCTTTTGTATTGCATATTTTTCTTGAAACAATATTTCTATTGCATTTTATTTCATAATCCATTTTGAGTACACCAGTGTGGGGAAAAGTGGGGGGCAAAACACTTAAACAAATGTTAACGAATACATTTATGGAATGGGGAAACCAGTGGGTGGAATAATGGCTCCCTCCCACTTGTTTGACAGCTGGGCAAAGGGAGAGAAGGAAAAACAAGAAACTGAAACCAGGCTGTAAGGAAGGAGGATTGAATATGAGTTTCTAAAAGGATGATGGGAAATACATTTATTTTGACGTTCAGCCAATGCATTCTGAGGCACTGATCAAGGGTACTGAAAGATAACAATACAAAGAGCTATATGAAAATGGAGCCATTTCTCCCGATATCATTATCATATGCCAACAAGAATGGACATTGATTTCTTATGATAGTTGGTGTGGTAAAATAAATCCCTTTTTAAAAAGGAAGAAGTATATTTTAATTGTTCCTTTTTAAGCCTAATTCGACATCGCTGAAGAATAGCCAGCCATTTGTTCATGCTCCTGATACTGTAGCAGGGCTTTTCAATCTGGTCGAGTGCTTCCAGGGGTTTTTAAAAATGTCAGCGCCGTAGATTCAATGCACCTGACACCTGCGTTCCATCAGGACAACTGTGCCAATCTCCGTGCTGATTTCTTACCCAAACATGGCTCTCTGTCTAATTCCCCACTATCTACAATGACAATGTGCCAAAGGACATTGAACACTGAAACGGCTTTTTAATACTCCAGGCATCTGTTTTAGGATTGCAAAATATGCTTTCCCTTGAGCAGTATGATGCCCCTGTCCACTTCCCTCCCTCAGAGGCAAGATTTTACCTCAGTTTTTCTTTCCCTTCGCTGAGTGATCCACCATAAGAATGTGTTTTGTTCTTTGCTGAAGAAACTATGGTTCTCCCACCCTGTCACGATATGATATTTTGGCTGTTGGCTTAGCCCAGGAACCTGAGGGAAGGATCAGGAACCCACTTTAACTGAAACAATGGAAATGGCATTCAAGGCATTGTGAAATACAAAAATAACAAAATGTTTTGTTAACATAGAGGGAAGGTCAGGTGAAATCAGGGGCTGCAGTTCCTGAGGTAAAACCAGTACATGCACAGACTTTAGTTCATATGTTTCAGGCTAATGGGAGTTTCTTAAGCTTTTTGCGGTGACTTAAATCTTTATGTTGAGAGGCTTTTGTTCCTGTGTTTTCCTTCAAACACTGCAGGCAGGATTGCCAATCACCAGTTGGAAGCAGGGGATCCCCCAGTTTGGAGGCCCTCCCGCACTTCAAGGTCATCAGAAAGTGGGGGCGGGGAGCAGAGGAATGTCTGCTGGGCACTCCATTATAGCCTATGGACTCCCATAGAATATAATGGATAATTAATATGTGGGTATCAGGGGCTCTGGGGGGGGGCGCTTTTTCAGCATAGCATCTGGTGCCTCTCCTCAAAATACCCTCCAAGTTCCTTGTTCAGTGTACACTGTAGTCCGCACAGATGCAAACATCTCCATTAAGCTTTATGAGGGTGACAATAGGGATTTCCCAGGTTGCGTTCGGCACTGGTTCTAACACCCCTTGGGCCACTAGGCAGTCTGGTTCCACCTCAAACGTAGGTTTGAGCACGAAAGAGACGCTCCTGGCCTTCATTCTGATCGGTCGCACTTGGGGATCTAGATCTAGGGACACTGGCGGCCCTTTGTAACAGCCCAAGGTACCATCAAAGATGGACGGAAATTCATCGCAAACCCTCCCCAAGACTGTGGGGGTTAAGCTATGCACTCCCGTGACTGCAAACTCCAAAGGCATGAACCATGCCAGACCCAGCAAACTTGTGCGTTGGCCACCCACCACCAGCAAGCCCAAAAGTCCATCAAAATTTCTGTACTGCACCTGGAACTTTCCCCACCCCCTTATTTCTACATTGTTCTGTGAAAAGTCTCTGAAGATGAACCCCGTGGGCCAGAGGCGAGGCCATCCATTGGAACAGTTTTTCCTGAGGGTCTCCTCCGAAATAATGGAAATAGAGGATCCTGTGTCCAATTCCATCAGGCAAGGGGCTACCTCTAACTTAACAGTCACTTTGATTTTATCTGGGGTGTCCCAGGGCAGATGCAGTACCTGTAGTGGTTGGAGTGACGTGGTGTGGAGATCCATCTTGTCCGTTGACTCCTGGTGCGCGGTTTGTCACCTTTGGATCCCTTTGGAGTGGCAGACTCGGGTGATGTGGCCAACCTTACCACATTGGGTATCTCAGAACCGGCAGGTCCTCCGCTTGTGGAGCTCTCCGCAGCTGGCGCAGGGAGTTGAGATTGAAGCATTTGGTGGTGTTGCAGTCGGGCGTGAGGTGCAGCGAGTAGGTCGGGGCAGCTGTAGGACCTCTTCCACTTCATCAGCCGATTCCATGTGGTGGACTGCCGTGGTGGCCCTCTTGGAAACTGGTGGGCTTGGCGGCAGATGGACCTTTGAGGTGAACTGGTCTGCTGCCTCTGGCAAGGGCCTCTTCCATCGCAACCTGGAACGTGGGGTCCTTCTTGGCAAGAAGCCTCCGTTGGATTCTTTCATTCTTGAGGCTGCACACTAGCTGGTCCCAGAGGGCCTACTCCAGGTTGCTGAAATTGCAGTGGTGGGCTGCCCTTCATAGTGCTGTAACGAAAGCCATAATCAACTCACCCACTGCCTAATTCCTTCCATAGAACGCGTGGCGGGCCACTATGATGGACGGTTTAGGCACGAAGTGCTCTTGAAGCCAGTTCAAGATAGTCCGGTATGGCGTGTCTTTGAGGTTGGCCGGAACCAACGGGGAACGGACGATCTCGAATGTCGAGCAACTGCAGACATGGAAGAAGGTGGCCCACTTCTTTGCCTCATCCGTGATCTCCGAAGACTTCAGGAAGAAAGTGAAGCAGGAGGCATAGGATTCCCAGTCCTCGGTGGTGACGTCGAACTCATCAAAGTGTGCTGGGGCGGCAGCTATGTCGTCCGGTGGTGGCGATGCATTGTGCGGTGCTGGACGCAGAGTGAAGCGATGCACAGTGCAGTGCCGATGGCTGGAGCTCCTCACTCACCAGGATCCTGCCTTCGTCACCAGTGAAATGTACTGGGTTCAAAGCATGAGGACGCTCAAGAGATAGTTCAGCTCTTTATTCAGTGAGATAGGAACAGAACTGTCTGGCAGGACCAATGGCCCTGCTTATATGCATGCAAACCTCCCCACCCAAAAACCCATTACCATCATCCCATTACACACAACCATAGGTTAATAGCTGGCCTAACGATCCCTGATGGGCCTCCTTCCTGAATCCCATTACCATCATACCATTACACACAACCATAGGTTAATAGCTGGCCTAATGATCCCTGATGGGCCTCCTTCCTGAATCCGGGTGGCTATTGTTTTAGGGTCTCAGCCAAGTCTCTGCTGGCCCTAAGGCCAAACTCCAGTTTCAATACATAACACAGTCCTTTATCTGTTTACAAAGCACTTATAAGCTTTTTAAAGTGCAGTCTGCCACAAGTGGCTAATTCAATAGTTTGGTGGCTAATTTCAATAGCTGCACATCTACCGTGTTGATGCATTATTTAGCATTCTGATACGAAGGTTTTAACTCCTTGTTTTTGGCACCCATGATAACTAAAAAAAATAATGTGTTCTGTGAGTTCCTTTAGCACATTTTGCCCATTTGCTTTTTCTTTTAGGAAGCCACCATCACATTGGGTAGCACTGAAGGGCTTAAAGATAAGGAGGGATAAAACAGAAGGTACAAATAACATACAAAAGATGAATGTGCTTTAGATGGCAGTCTCCCAAGTCCACTTTTCGGCTTGGTGCAACACAAATATAGAACAGTAACAAACCTGCAAAGATAATGTAATGAAAGATACTGCTGTCTGGGTTTATTTATTGTTGCAATCCTAACTGGTAACCAAACTTCACAAAAAAGTGTGTTGCTGGGTGGGATCCTTCAGAAACTTGTCAGAGGAATCACTAACAGAATACCTTTCCCTTTCCAGCCAAGATCAGTCCCCCCCCCCCCCCGCTGACCCCAGCGCAGAAGGGGAGGGGATTACAGTACCCAACTTTTCTTCCTTCTGTTGACCACCCCCCCCCCAAGCCACTTGTACCTTGCAACAAAGGGTGCATTCACACATGCTAAATAATGAAGAAGAAGATATTGGATTTATATCCTGCCCTCCACTCCGAAGAGTCTCAGAGCCGCTCACGATCTCCTTTACCTTCCTCCCCCACAACAGACACCCTGTGAGGTGGGTGGGGCTGGAGAGGGCTCTCACAGCAGCTGCCCTTTCAAGGACAACTCCTACGAGAGCTATGGCTAACCCAAGGCCATTCCAGCAGCTGTAAGTGGAGGAGTGGGGAATCAAACCCGGTTCTCCCAGATAAGAGTCCGCACACTTAACCACTACACCAAACTGGCTCTCCACACCAAACTGGCTCTCCAGTTTCAATAATGCAGTTTCAATCCACTTCAGCAACTGTTTGCAAGTGGGTTTTTCAGACACTCTAAGGTCGTTTTCGCACTCACCTCCAGCCGGCGCGACCCCCTTCTTCACCGCGCAGGATCTGCGCGGATTTCGCACTAAATGCCGCGGAGCAGCCTTTTGCGCCGGAAACTCCCGGCGCAAAAGCCGCTCAAACGTAAACCTCCAAAAAGCAGTTTCCGGCGCAAAAGGCTTTTGCGACGGGAGTTTCCGGCGCAAAAGGCTGCTCCGCAGCATTTAGTGCGAAATCCGCGCAGATCCTGCGCGGTGAAGAGGGGGGTCGCGCCGGCTGGAGGTGAGTGCGAAAACGACCTAAGACTTTGCATATATTGAAATGCCATTATATTAGGTAATATTCACCATAAGAGAATGTGCCAAAAAAATGTGGCATATACCAACAATGTAATAAGATTATTTTTATTATTATTTATCACATTTAATGAATCGCCGTATCTCGGCTAGCGCCAGGCTCAGGATGATGTACAACAGTAAAAAATACATATATATAAAATCAATTACATTAAAAAATTACAAACCCTGATGGTGTCTTTAAAGTGCTCTTAGCCATGACATCACAACAGGGGTAGGGGGATCCCCCCAAGAGGGGGTGGGGAGGAAAAGGTGCCAGCACGGCAACCATCACTGTCCTCATGCAAAGGCTTGGCGGAACATCTCTGCCTTACAGACCCTGCAAAATGGCAAAAGATCCCGCAGGGCCTTGATGTCTTCTGGCAGAGTGTTCCACCAAGTCGAGGCCAGGACTGGAAAAGCCCTGGCCCTTGTTGAGGACAGCCGGACCTCTTTCGGGCTAGCGATCACCAGCAGATTTCGACTACTGGAGCGCAACGCCCTTCCAGGGACATAGTGGAGGAGGCGGTCCTGTAGATACGTCAGTCCCAGACCGCTCAAGATCCCCCCACTTCTCAGAGTTAGAAAGCCCAAATATCAGTCCACGTAAGGGTGTGTATCTGATAGGACATTTGCTCTGTACCAGAAGACAATTCAGCTGAGGGTTGCCAATCCACAGCTGGGGGCAGGGAATCCCCCGGTTTGGAGGCCCTACCCCCACTTCAGGGTTATCAGAAAGCAGGGGGGAGGGAAATGTCTCTTGAGCACTCCACTATACTCCATTAGAATTGATCTGTGGGAATCTGGAGCTCCAGAGGGGGCTGTTTTTTGAGGTAGAAGCACCAAATTTTCAGCATAGCATCCAGTGCCTCTTCCCAAAACATTCCCAAGTTTCAAAAGGATTGGGCCAGGGGATCCAGTTCTATAAGCCCCAAAAGAAGGTGTCCCTGTCCATTATTTCCAAATGAAGGCATTTAAAATGCGTGTGACCCCTTTAAATGTGATTCAATCGTGCTTGTCACACCCTTGCTCCTTGTTCCATCCCCAAAGTCCCCAGACTTTTTTTTTTAGTCAGACCTGGCAATCCTAATACAGCCAGTGAATCAACAATCTTTGTCCTCCAATTTAAATTATTTTCTTATTTGCCTTTTGCCAGAGCTGGAGTTTGACAATTTAGTCTTTTGTTCCAGATGTGGCTTGAAAGTCTGATAAATGGTGCACAAGGATATTGTCCATTGACAAAGCATATAACAATGAAATGAGAAGCTTCACCATGGAACCTCATTTGGACTTGGCTTTGGGCAGGGCTTTTTTTGTAGCAGGAACTCCTTTGCATATTAGGCCACACCCCTCTTATGTAGCCAATCCTCCAAGAGCTTACAGGGCTTACTGTAAGCTCCATGAGGATTGGCTACATCAGGGGTGCGTGGCCTAATATGCAAAGGAGTTTCTGCTGTTGGGTGGCAACCTGAGTCCGGGCATTGCCCTCGACTAGGACTAAAAAACTAAGCAGTTCCCAAACACTCAATTATGAAAATTAAAGTATTTTTTTAAAAAATGAAATAAGTTTGTAGGGTATGTAATTTAAGTCCCTGTTTTCTAGGTCAGGAGATGGGATGCCATCTCAGAGGGAAAAAGTTAAAATAGTCTGTTTGAAGAAAACATGCCAGAAAGGAGCAAAAAGAGAAAGCATTCTTTCTAAGTTCCAAAATGCTTCATACCCATTCTTTGAGGGAAAGAATTCCAAGGTGATATTGAATTCAGTGTAGACTAGATAGTTATTCTTCTGGGATTTACTTCCTAGATTCTACTACAACTTTCTCAGTAAACTGAAACCATTCTCATGTCATCAAATCAAATCAAATTTATTAATGTTACAGCCCATAGCCAATACAAATACATTCAAAGAAACACGAACCACATGCAATACAGACAATTCCATAAAATATTATATTAATTGTAAAAGAACTAATGTCAAGCCAATGACAGAAGGATACAAAAGTCCTTTTGCGCCTCAGGGTTGCTCTTTTAGATAATCTGCAGATTCTAGAAACTGCGAGTAGAAATCTAGAACATGCAAGAGTGATTTGTGGATTGGAATCTGCTAGGAGTATATTCCTAGTTTTGGATTCCGAGAGACCCTTGAGTTTCGCCAATATGAATTGTAGGTATTTGGCACGTATTTTGTTCTAAACGTTACACCCTAACAGAGTTTGTTTAATCATTTCTCATGTCCTCTGTGATGGTGTCTTCTGAAAAATGTATGCTAGCTGCTCAAAAAGGTTTAATATATACACACTCATCTCCCTTTTGCTAAGATACTAAGATATGGGTGTAGAACGTAGATTCAGATTTGCACTAGAACATGCACAGAGTGCAGATTCTAGAAACTGCGAGTAGAAATCTAGAACATGCAAGAGTGATTTGTGGATTGGAATCTGCTAGGAGTATATTCCTAGTTTTGGATTCCGAGAGACCCTTGAGTTTCGCCAATATGAATTGTAGGTATTTGGCACGTATTTTGTTCTAAACGTTACACCCTAACAGAGTTTGTTTAATCATTTCTCATGTCCTCTGTGATGGTGTCTTCTGAAAAATGTATGCTAGCTGCTCAAAAAGGTTTAATATATACACACTCATCTCCCTTTTGCTAAGATACTAAGATATGGGTGTAGAACGTAGATTCAGATTTGCACTAGAACATGCACAGAGTGCCAAATATATTGCACTAACTAATCATAGAACCTGCCTTGACATATATGACTTAGCATTTTTCTATAGGTCACAGGCCTCAGTGATCTTAGCATTAAGCCTTTCAGAACAAAGAAAGATACAATTTCTTATGTGCATATTACAAAGCCCTTTTTAGAATAGAGAATTGGATTTTTCCAGTTCATCATGTTCTGTAAACATCCTTTGTAAAGATAAACAATCTACCTACCTCTGGACCTCCACCCCCCCCCGCCGCCACCAGCCTGAAAATGTCATAACCAGGGGTGGAATTCTAGCAGGAGCTCCTTTGCATATTAGGCCACATACCCCTAATGTAGCCAATCCTCCAAGAGCTTATAAGGCTCTTTTTTTGAAAGCTCTTGGAGGATTGGCTTCATCAGGGGGTGTGGCCTAATATGCAAAAGAGCGCCTGCTAGAATTCTGCCCTGGTCATAATGCCCCTACAAAGGTAGAGGTTCTGCCTTTTACACATTTTCTGGAATTAGGCCAAATATCCACACAAGGAACCAAAGAGAAAACCACAAGTTCTGCCCAGATGCCAGAGAAGCAGAAATTGGTGTACAGATCAAAGTGTACAGAAATTGGTGTACAGATCAAAGGAGCCCCAAGGGAATTATTTCATCCTGGGCGATCTTCCTTCTCTAAAATTGGAGACGAGGATCCTTTGAACCTATAGGGTGAACTAAAAGACTAGAAGTGAGAACTTTGTGCCCAATCAACTAGACCTGCTTTGGTATCAAACTTATATAAATACGTTATGTTTTGTGAAGGAAACCTGAGGAAAAATTCAGGGAGGATGGCTAGTATAGGGAGATAAATGTTTTTCCTCCCTGCTTATCGAAATGCAATAAAAGGATCTCTGGGTCACCTCACTTAGACTCTGGCTGTTGAGTCTCTTAAACTGGACTGGAGTCTCAACTCTTGGCACTGATGGTTTGTGCAACATGGGGAAGCAGAGTATTAGAAATACCTTAAGTGGTGGTAGATTCTACTAAGGGACCCCAAGACTTAGGGTGAGATTTGAGGGGAAAGCGTTTCCCAAACAGGGTAGGAACTTCTGGCAGTGACACATCCAGGGCAATCCTGAGACTGTTTTAATGTTTGTATTGTCCAACACATTGGGGACCCTACGCTGAGTGCAAACTGCAGCTTAAAATGTTTCAAACAAATAAATAAACACCTCCATCGGATTACTATTAATCTCCTTTTGTTACTCTCTGGTTCCCTATCATTGACTACCTATCCAAAAATGAAGTGTTACCGCGTAAATTATTATATCAACAGATGACATATTTTTAGTTAATATCTTCTTAGGCAATGTATTCTTTTAAATTAATTTATTCAGTGATCTAAGGCTGAATCAAAGCAAATTTTCTGGTCAACCTAGATCTTTGTAGTAGAGGTTTATTGTATTTATTGTTAATTACGTTGGAAGTTATTTGATTTTGAATACTGAATGTTGTACTCTATGCATCTGAAAAAGGATTTTATATGAACATGATGTATTGTTGCAGTTGAAAATCATTAATAAAGATATCATTATTGAAAATAAAACAAATAAATAAACTAGATACTCTTGACCGGGTTTTTTTGGTAGAAAAAGCCCAGCAGGAACGCATTTGCATATTAGGCCACACACCCCCTGATGTCACCATGGTTTCACATGGGGCTTTTTTGGTAGAAAAAGCCCAGCAGGAACTCATTTGCATATTAGGTCATACCCCCTGGCATCACCATAGTTTCACACAGGACTTTTTTGTAGAAAAAGCCCAGCGGGAATCATTTGCATATTAGGCCACACCTACTGACACCAAGCCAGCCAGAACTGCTTTCCCGTGCACTCCTGCTCAAAAAAAAGCCCTTATTTAGATATTATGTTTGCCCCTCACATTAATGTGGTTGCGCATGGGATTGCTACTGGGCTTGCAGCCATGTTCAAGCAGGCATTGCTTGTTTGGACTGGAGATACTTCCAAATCCTTCCTCTGTTAGAATTTTCCCCAGAACATGCCATTCCAGTGAAAGTTGTCCATGATGTTGCAGAATAGAACCACAATGCATTTTCCATGAGCATGATGTGGGGGATATGTATTCCAATGCATAACCATTGACTATGCATTGGAATACATATCATCAGGGCTTTTTTTGAGCAGGAACGCACAGGTATGCAGTTTTGGCTGGCTTGGTGTCAGGGGTGTAACCCAATATGCAAATGAGTTCCTGATGGGCTTTGTCTACAAAAAAGCCCTATGCAAAACCATAGTGATGTTGGGGATGTGGCCTAATATGCAAATGAGTTCCTGCTGGGCTTTCTCTACAAAAAAGCCCTGCATATCATCTTTATGGAAGTGTGATGGAAGTAGAAAATGTCAGTGACATATATCAAAGGCGTACATGACATGTACTGAAATGGGCATCAAATGTGCATTTGCACAAATGAAGTTTGCAGAATTTTGCTGTGGAAGGATGCAAAACCCACAAAGCCAGTTTGGTGTAGTGGTTAAGAGCAGAGGACTCTAATCTGGAGAACTGGGTTTGATTCCCCACTCCTCCTCCATAGGCAGCTAGCTGGGTGACCTTGCAGAACTGTTCCCTCAGCAGCACTTCTTTCAGATCTTTCTCAGCCCCACCTACTCCACAGGGTTTCTGTTGTGGGGAGAGGAAGGGAAGGAGATTGTAAGCCACTGTGAAACTCTGAGTGAAGGGCAGGGTATAAAACCAATCTCTCTTTCTTCCTTCTATGGACTCAGGCTATTAGTCAAGGGCAGGAGTGTCTACTCTGATTGGCAGCATCAGGGTCTTGAAGGTTTTTCACATCATTTATTACCTGATTACCAGTTAAATTACCTTTTAACTGGAGATGCCGGGGATTGAACCTGGGACCTCCTGCATGCAACGCAGAGACTCTATCACTGAGCCACAGTGTCTCCAAAACATTTCCTGTTTGCATCTTTTCTTTGGATCATTTTGTTATTTGCTGCAATTTACTTTGGAAATATTGCTTGGGAAGGGAAAGGGATTTCTCCTTTCTGAATTCCAGCTTTTAATTGTGGTAGCTGGGGATTTATAGATAGCCAATCCTCCTGGAGCTTACAGTAGGCCCTGTACGAAGAGCCCTGTAAGCTCTTGGAAGATTGGCTACATCAGGGGTGTGTGGCCTGATATATAAATGGGTTCCTGTTGCAAAAAAAAAAAAGCCTTGTTTAGAGGCAACATTCCGGCTTCAGCCGTTCCCTGAAGCTGATAGACTTCCCTTTCCAAAGTAGGCCTCTTAACTGATGGCATTAACCATAAAATCTCCCTCCCTTGAACTGACGATATCCTGAAGGACAACGGCTCATTTCATTTCTTATCAAGAAATCAGGCAGATCAGTCATATTTCCCGAATCAAATGACATTTTTCAGGGGAATTCATTTGAACCAAAAATGAGGTTTCCTCTCCACAGACTCCAATTAGTTTAAAAATGGGTTTTCCCCTGATGAAAATTCTTGAAATAACTGAGCTGTGTAAAGGAAAAATCAATACGACTATGTATGTATATAGATATATACATGTACACATGCTGCCAAGATAGCCTATCAAGTGACATAAATCTTTAATTTTGGCCATCAGTTTCAATAGTGAAATACCCGATGGTCTTTTTTTCTTTGCTATCCTTTCCCCCCCTTTTTTTCTTTTCTCTCTCTGCCCCCATCCCATCAGTCTGGCTATTCCAGTGAGAGGCTGCACACTCATTTGCTTCCTAAGTACACAAAATTAACTGCTTATCTGTTGATCTTCTTACATGATCCTTTAAGAATCCTCTCTCTTTTTCTGTATGTCCAAGAGCGCTTTTTGCCTTTGGAAGGAGCACAGCCAAAAGCCTGTCCCTATGTCCTTCCCTTCCCTACTCATAGGGGGCTCGGGCCTAATTAAATTGCTTTCAGAGACAAGAAGGGATGAATTTCCTTCTTCCTTTCTCCCTTGTCACCCATTTAAGTCAGCTGAGATTCATTCACTGCGTTTTACTTATGTTCTGCAAAAAAAAAGGACTGTGGGGAGGAGGGAGGGGAAAGACGGATGGAGGCAGGGTTATGAGGGAAGAAAGAATGTAATTAAAAGGGGAGGGGGTTCCAAGGCGCCCATGTAAAATTTGGGAAGGGACAAATCAAAGGAGTCTGAAAATTTGGAAAGAGTGAGCACAAAAACTCCCCCCCTCTCTGCTGTCCAATGGGAGTTTACACTCATTTTCCATTCATTTTAAATCTCTGTAAGTTTTAAAAGACTCATGACTTCAAGTTGACAGACTGTTTCGAGTGGGGTTCCCAGTCTGAGAGTGTCGGAGAAGGAGTGCTTCTCCTCACCCAGTACCTTAGGCCAATATTTGGTTTTCTCTCCCTTTGATAGTGAGACACTTTTTCACAGTTCCCCTACATGGCCTCTTAGCCTGCAGTTTTTGTAGCTCCCGTGGACATTTTATATTTTTGAATATTTCTTCATCCTAACACTTCAGTGCTTATTGCATGGAACAAGCTCACATAAGTTGATTTCTTCCCCCAACTCTTTTTATTAAAGCTTTTCGAAAGGTGTTTCTACTGTCCTGGAGCTTTGTTATTTCTGAAGAAAACCCCCCAATTTTTCCCCACCTCATTGTTCAGACCTCCCCCTCCCTCAAAAAAGCTCTTGTTTGAGCCAATGTCTTCCTTACGGGCCTAGTTCCCCCCTTCCTTATTCTCTCTCTCTTTCTTCCCTTTCCCTTGTTGAGATTAATGAGGGAGGTTTGGGAAATTAAGCATGAACCTGGCGTGTTATGCAGCTCTGCTGAAGGGTGTGTGTGTGTGTGGAGTGATGGAGGTGGAGGAGGAGGGAAAGACAAGGTGGCTCCTTTGGCTCGACAGCTATTGATTGCACAGCGAGGGTCGCTGGGGAGACGGCACTGCTGCCGTGCTTCTGAGGGAGCAGCGAGAGTGCCCATGTGGGGGAGAGCGTCTGCGAGGGGAGGAAAGCTTTGGCTACACCAAACGGAGGCGCCGTCCCTCGTGTGAGCCCAGGGCCCAGTCGAGACCTTCGAAGAGCCGAGCAATTAGCCTTTGAAGGTCATACGAAGTTGTTGTGAGGGGGAGCTTTTCTTTCTCCCCCCCCCTTCTCTCCTTCCTCAAACACTTCTCTTTCTTTTCAATATCATATGGACGCCACCTTCTCCTCCTCCTCCATCACCACCCAAACCCCAAACACATCTGAGGCATCCGTTCAATTAAATCTCTCCCAGCTCCACCTGGCTCCTGAGTGAAAGGTCAGCAGAGTCTGGGAGGGAGAGAAATGCGTGAGAAGGGCCCATCTCTGTTTGTGTTTCTGCCTCAGCCTCTCACTCATTCTCAGTGCCTCCCTCCCTCCAGCCCTCCTCCTCCTCCTCCTCCTCCTTTCCCTCTTTTCTTCTTTAATGATACCCAATGGTCAATCACTCCCAAGCAGGGCAAGAGATGCCCCGAAGCATCATTGTGGTCGGGAGGCGATCGATCAGGTTTCTTTATATATATAAAAAAAGATGATAATGATAACCTGTGGACATAATGTCAGCGAGTTTGCTGTGCCTCTTAGAGGCCGCTCACCTCTCTGTCTGCCAGGGCCTACAAGAGGCTTGGAGGGGCCCGGGAAAGACTTTCTCCCCACTGTGCCCACTTAGCCCTGCCTTAAAGACAGCTAATTAGACCAAGAGCTCCTCTGTCTTGCTTACACTGGTGGGGCGGAGGTGTGTGTGTGGGGGGAAGATACAGGAGTGTGTGAGAAAGAGAGGAAAGGGATGTTATACAAGCATGGTATGCATGACCCAAAACATCCATAGTATGACAAGATTCTACAAATATAGATATTGCATGCATCTGCTATTCTGACTTCGAATCACTGCTGCTAGAAACTGAGCTAAAAGTCCCTGGGTCAAATCTTACCTGAACAACAAAACTCATTGGCTACTTTTAAACCAGTAACTGACTCTCAGGTTAAGTTCTGTGAGATGGAGGCTACTCACAGTGTCATCCAATGCAGAGTTACACCTTTCTGAATGCATTGTTTTAAAGATTACAGAGAAGAAGAAGAAGAAGAAGAAGAAGAAGAAGAAGAAGAAGAAGAAGAAGAAGAAGAAGAAGAAGAAGAAGAAGAAGAAGAAGAAGAAGAAGAAGAAGAGGAGGAGGAGGAGGAGGAGATTGGATTTATACCCCACCCTTCAATACCCGAAGGAGTCTCAGAGCAGCTTACAATCTCCTTTCCATTCCCTACTTCACAACAGGCACCCTGTGAGGTAGAGAACTTGTGGCTGACCCAAGGTCACATCAGCAGGTGCTTGCGGAAGAGTGGGGAATCAAACCTGGTTCTCCCAGATAAGAGTCCACGCACTGAACCACTACAACAAACTGGCTGTCAAGACTGGAGATTGGAGAAGTAAAAATGACCGCTATGTGGGCACTGCATGTACAGAATATTTTCCAGCAACAGCCACATGCTCCCATGGTTGAGCTGTTAATAGCAATTCTCTATATAATGCCAAGATGCTTTATTACTCAATAATTCTCTCCAAGACATGCAAAGTATGATGTTTCAAGTTGCCACTTCTTGGAAGGCACAAATCTGGCACTGGACATGCCCTAGCAAGAAGTGGTACCCAGCCCAGGGCTCATCAACCTACAGGTGAAGGTAAAGATCAAAAGGTGAAGGTCAGTGAGGTCACTTGGTGGAGCCCATTGCCCAGAGACAGAGCTGAAAGGTCAAAGAGAGGAACAAAAATGCCAAGAACCAAAGCCAACAGAAAAAACCCCCACCTAGTTCAATTGAGTTGCACAGTGGATCCTCCCCTCCCTTCCCCTTTCTCTTTTTGACTAAGGAGATATTCTGGAGATAAGAAGCAGAAAAACCTGCCGAAGATAGCTACAGCGTCCAAAGAAGTTACTTTTGAGGCACAAAAGTAATGAGGCTGAAAATTCGAGTTAATTGGTTGCAAGCCTAGTGTTGCAAAGGCCATAAAGGGGCAGCACAGAAAATTCCTTTGCTTTAAAACATGCTACACGATTTAAAAATCATCCCATCTCCTATTGCCTCCATTGTATGGGGAAAAAACCCTCACCTGGCAACAGGCCCAAAGGAGGGAAAATGTTTGTTCCAACAGGAAAATAGCCAGTTGGCAATGTTCTGGGATTTTATTTTTATTTTTTTTTGGGGGGGGGGGGAATACCACAGTTTTTAAAGACTTCAGAATCCCAGAGGACTGACATCTGAGGTTGGGGGTAAGGGAAGCAATCTGACAGCCAGTTAAATCTACTGAATAGAAAACCAGTTTAATTTGAGAACCTCCTGCTTCTAACATGGACAAGTGTTCCTGTTCAGGACATTTTGAAACAATCCGTTCAGAACAAAATAACAAACACACTCTTTTCTCACTTGTTTTACATCATCTATGTGCTGTTCTGTCAAGTTTGCCCTTCTGTTCCAGAAACTTCACATGCTCCTAGTTCTCAGTACACCAATATTTTTGTGTGATTCTTCTGTAGTTCTGTTGTGATTGATTCACAAAAGGTGGCTATAGAAGCCCCTGTTGATTATGCCTTGTGACTGACAGGATCGGGGGTGAGTCCACGGACAACTGTACGGTAATCTAAACCTAACGATTTGAGTAGGTGGAAAGTTCTTATTGACCAAGTAAGGGTAGTAGGTGAGGCTCCTAATATTTAGACAAGACTTTGTAGATCCAGAGGCTTTGTACTACCTGCCAATCACAGGGATTGATGGTTCACCCCATCCCTGCTTGAAGAAGACCGTACCAAGGCTGATGCCACAAGATTCCCAGTTCAAACCCCAGAGTCACCAAAAGCAGCAAACAACAGAGCTCCCACTCCCCGGCAGATAATGTCACGACTTTTTTTTTTTCTTAATTGGAAGCTGTGCACGCAAGTGCTACAAAGCAGAACCTCAAAGTGAAGGTGTCAAAAACCTGTAGAAGGTCATCAGAAGTCCCTTGTCAGTTCCATGCAGAAAATCCATGAGATCTCATTGTCAGGTGTCTCCCCCCCCCCTCCACCAACAGCTACCAGCAGGAGATGGTGGGTAGGGTTGCCAGATCCATGCTGAGAAACTCCTAAAGATTTGGTGATGGAACCTAGGTGGGGTGGGGGGACAGGGACCTCAGTATGGCATAAGAAGAAAATATTGGATTTAGTTCCCGCCCTATACTCTGAATCTCAGAGTCTCAGAGCAGTCACAATCTCCTTTACCTTCCCCTCCTACACACAACAGACACCCTGTGAGGTAGGTGGGGCTGAAAGAGCTCTTACAGCAGCTGCCCTTTCAAGGAGCTCTTACAGCAGCTGCCTCCTATGAGAACTATGACCAACCCAAAGCCATTCCAGCAGCTGCAAGCGGAGGAGTGGGAAATCAAACCCGATTCTCCCAGATAACCACTACACCAAACTGGCTCAGAATTCTATATAGAGTCCAGAGCACCATTTTCTTAAGGGGAACTGATCTTCATAGTCTGGAGATGAACTTTAATTCTGAGATTCCCAGGCCCCACCTGGAGGCTGGCATCCCTAACAGATACGAGGTCAGCAAGGACTCTTTTTTCAACAAAGCATAACATCTACAGAACATCCAAAACTTGCACTGCTTCAAAGGAAAGGGAAGGTCCCCTGTGCAAACACCAGTCCTTTCCAACTCTGGGGTGACATTGCTTTCACAACGTTTTCACGGCAGACTTTTTTTTTACAGGGTATTTTGCCATTGCCTTCCCCAGTCATCTACACTTTCCCCCGAACAAGCTGGGTACTCATATTACTGACCTCGGAAAGATGGAAGGCAGAGGAGAAGAAGAAGAAGAAGATATTGGATTTATATCCCGCCCTCCACTCTGAAGAGTCTCAGAGCGGCTCACAATCTCCTTTACCTTCCCTGCCCCCCACAACAGACACCTTGTGTAGTAGATGAAGGTATTGGATTTATATCCCGCCCTCCGCTCCGAAGAGTCTCAGAGCGGCTCACAATCTCCTTTACCTTCCTCCCTCACAACAGACACCCTGTGAGGTAGATGAAGATATTGGATTTATATCCCGCCCTCCACTCCGAAGAGTCTCAGAGCGGCTCACAATCTCCTTTACCTTCCTCCCCCACAACAAACGCCCTGTGAGGTGGGTGGGGCTGAGAGAGCTCTCACAGCTGCTGCCCTTTCAAGGACAACCTCTGCCAGAGGTATGGCTGACCCAAGGCCATTCCAGCAGGTGCAAGTGGAGGAGTGGGGAATCAAACCCGGTTCTCCCAGATAAGAGTCTGCTCACGTAACCACTACACCAAACTGGCTCTCCACGAGGAGGGGGGTGGCTTGGAGCCCCCCAGACTGGGGGATCCCCTGACCAGACTGGGGGTCTGGCAACCCTAACTCTCAAACAGTGGGTATCATATCTAGGGCAGTTATTCCATTACTGAATGGAATTACTGGGAGAAGTCACATGGATATTTGGGTGGGGTTTTTTCCATATGAAAGGGAAAGGTTCCCTGTGCAAGCACCAGTCGTTTTTGACTCTGGGGTGATGTTGCTTTCACAACGTTTTCACAGCAGACTTTTTACGGGGTGGTTTGCCATTGCCTTCCCCAGTCATCGACACTTTTCCCCCCAGCAAGCTGGGTACTCATATGACCGACCTCAGAAGGATGGAAGGCTGAGTCAACCTGGAGCCGGCTACCTGAAAACCCAGCTTCCACCGGGGATCAAACTCAGGTCATGAGCAGAGCTTGGGACTGCAGTACCGCAGCTTTAACACTCTGTGCCAGAGGGCTCTTTTTATTGCTTCAAAAGACGAGAACAAAATGAACAACATCCAGGCCTCTCATCCAAATTCTCTGTATGTGCCAAAGAGTAAGGATGGGCACGAACTGGTGCTCATAAACTAAAGTTCATCATGAATTTTGGCTGGTTCATGGTTTGGGAAGCAATGTTCATGAACTGAAGAGCCACCACATAACATAAGAAAAGTGTTTTCAGTTCTATAGTCATGTAATTACATGAACTCAAATGAATAAGGAACAATTTCTCCATGTTATTTGTGTTGGATAGACAAACCCATAACTTCTCTATCTCTCTCTCTCTCACACACACACATGCATGCAACAGTCTGGATTCTCCATTGTCATTTTATTTTCTGCATCATTTGATGAACAAAGCTTCTATTTTCCTCTGCTCCTATTAAACTATTTGATGGTGTATTTTATTTTGTATTGTAATTGGGAAGGCAATCATGTGATAAATGCACATTCCTGGTGAAATAAAACATGCCACAATGGAACGACCCAGATCATATCACAAGGAAGAACAGAGAATGGCTTTTGTTGCAAAGGGGAGAGGATGTGCTTTCAAAGGACTCCTGCTTGTTTCTGAAGGCTTTGGGGGAAAACATTCCTTTCTTGGAGTTCAAGTTTCTCATTACCCCAAAACACTGAAACCTCTGCTAATAACTGATCTTCTCAATGCTATTACATTTAAGAATAGAAGAAGAAGACATTTATATATTTATATTCCGCCCTCCACTCAAGAGTCTCAGAGCGGCTCACAATCTCCTTGATCTCCCTCCCCCACAACAGAGGTGGGTGGGGCTGAGAGGACACTCACAGCAGCTGCCCTTTCAAGGACAACCTCTGCCAGAGCTATGGCTGACCCAAGGCCATGCTAGCGGGTGCAAATGGAGGAGTGGGGAATCAAACCCGGTTCTCCCAGATAAGAGTCCACACACTTCACCACTACACCAAACTGCAAGAAGAATCCAGGAAAAGGTGAGCATGCCTCAGATGCCATGGAAAGGGACCAGCAGTATTCACTGTTGCCAGTCTCCATGTGGGACTGAGAGATATCCAGAACTATAACCAGAGCTTTTTTTGTACCAGGAACTCCTTTGCGTATTAGGCCACACACCCCTGATGTAACCAATCCTTCAGAGCTTACAGTAGCCCTGTACTGACAAGAAAATGTCATGATGTGACATCACTCCATGGGTCGGCAATGCTCGGTGCTTGCAGAGGACTATCTTTACCTTTTTAAGCTCTTGGAGGATTGGCTACATCAGGGGTGTGTGGCCTAATAGGCAAAGGAGTTCCTGCTACAAAAAAAAAATCCCTGAGTGCAGATACTAAACTACACATAGACACTTGAGATTGATAATGAGGTTTTCAAAAGTGTCAGGCTGTATGATGCCACCTTTCCTCCCCAGAAGCCCACAGGTCAATCATATTTCCAATCTCCAAGTCCTTGTGTTTACCCATAAGTGCACATAAGAACGTAAGAAAAGCCTTGTTGGATCAGGTCAATGGCTCATCCAGTCCAACATTCTGTTCCATGCAGTGGCCAAAACCCAGGTGCCGTCAGGAGGTCCATCGGTGGGGCCAGGACACAAGAAGCCCTCCCCCTGCTCCAAGCACCAAGAATACAGACCATCATTGCCCCAGGCAGAGAGTTCCATCAATATGCTGTGGCTAATAGCTACTGATGGACCTCTCCTCCAGATGTTTATCCAATCCCCTCTTGAATTTATGTTTGTAGCTGCCACCACCTTCTTTGGCAGTGAATTCCAGAAAATTATGACAGAAGGTATAATTAAGACAGAAGGTGCAGCTGGAGATGCTCAGGGGTTATAGAGTTCCATGCTCCAGGTAAAGCTGAGCAGTACCCACCAGCCCATTTTTTCCCCAGCATGCATGTCCAGTTCTTAACCCAGGAAACCAAGGCAATGGGTTACCCATGAGTTCTATTGTTTCCTACAAGCAATCATTGTGAACAAAGGAATGCAGCTTTATCCAGCTGAACAGAAATAACAGTGAGAGTCCCTCACCCACCCAGTGAGCTTTATAAGAAAAAAAAAAGTCTACTTCACAAAGCCAGGCAGTCTTTCAAGGAACCAGGCTGGAGTGCAGAGTTTCTCTACAGCTTCCACACAGCTCAAAAGTCTGTCCTCTCTCATTGAAGTATCTTCTCTTCCAAGCTGTCTTCTGTGCTCGTAGCCAGGGCTTTTTTTATAGCAGGAATGCCTTTGCATATTAGGTCACACACACCCTGATGTAGCCAATCCTCCTGGAGCTTACAGGGTTCTTCTTACGGGGCCTACTGTAAGCTCTTGGAGGATTGGCTACATCAGGGGTGTGTGGCCTACTACAAAAAAAAGCCCTGCTTGTAGCCACGCTCTCTTCTCTTGAAGCTTCTTCTCCCTTCGAAGCTGCCCACTAGAAGCTGCTGTTTTCTTCTGCTTCTGCTTGCTTGTTATCTACGCCATCCTCTCATTCCAAGTGTCCATCATCCACAGTGTAGAATTCACAGGGAGGAGGGTTGAATGGCTCACCACTTATCTCCTCATGTTTACAATTGTAATTTCCACTAAGAACATAAGAGAAGCCATGTTGGATCATGCCAATGGCCCATGCCAGTCCACGGTGGCAAAAAAAATTTAAAAATCCAGGTGCCATCAGGAGGTACATCCGTGGGGCCAGGACACTAGAAGCCCTCCCACTGTGCTCCTTCAAGCACCAAGAATACAGACCATCACTGGCCCAGACAGAGAGTTCCAACAATGCACTGTTGCTAATAGCCACTGATGGACCTCTGCTCCATATGCTTATCCAATCCCTCTTGAAGCTGTCTATGCTTGTAGCCGCCACCACCTCCTGTGGCAGTGAATTCCATGTGTTAATCACAAAAAACCAGGTGCCATCAGGAGGTCCATCAGTGGGGCCAGGACACTAGAAGCCCTCCCACTGTAGCCCCTCCCCAGCACCAAGAATACAGAGCATCACTGCCCCAGACAGAGAGTTCCAACAATACACTGTGGCTAATAGTCACTGATGCACCTCTGCTCAACTACAAAGGCCCAAAGGAATTGGCAGCGCTGGAGGAGTTTAGTTTCCACCCCCGCCCCCCGCCGCCCCGAATAGCGAGTCAAGTATACAACATGCCTCTCTTTCCCTGAAGTCCTTTAGTTTGCCAACACACAAGCCCCCCCCCCACACACACACACACAACCCCTCCGTATGTTCAGACCATGGGCTGAGGCATTGTGGATTTTTTTGCCACTCTGACCAAAATGGTGCCTGCTCCTTTTTTAATGTCTTTCTGCCTCAAAGCAAGGATCAGCGCGGGAGCACGCACTCATACGGGCAGCTTTGCTATTCAGGTGTTTCAAGCCGAGCTCAACCCCTTGTTGAAACAATGGCTGTCGCTTAAGGAAGAACGCGCGGGGAGCTGTCCGAGGTCCTGCTGTGACTGATCCTGCCCCACCTCACTGGCACGAGCCGTTTCTGGACATCTGATGCCAATCTTAACTTGCAGGTCAGAAGATGTTTTTTCCAGCTACCCAGATCCAAGTCTATTTAAGGTTTTTCAAGGATCAGATTTGTGCCTGGGAATGAATGTTCAGCCAGTGTATTTCTTTTAACACTAGCAACAAGAAGACATATGCCATGCCCGTCTCTAACAGGTCTTATCCAGCACCATATAGCAGGGTTGTCCAAGTTCAGCTATGTGTAGTAGCAACCCTAGACTTCTGTGGTGGTCTCCAGTCCATGTATTAACCAGGGCCAATCCTGGTTCGTTTCCAAGATCTGATGAGATTGGGCTAGCCTGGGCCATCTAGGTCAGGGCCTTTCCACTCCTTAGACTCACCAGTAAAGGGTCTTCCCCCCTTTTTCTCTGCTCTGGTAAGACTTCACCTGGAGTATTGTGTTCATTTTTGGGCACCACATTTTAAGAAGGATATAGACAACCTGGAACGGGTCCAGAGGAGGGCGATAAAGATGGTGAGGGGTCTGGAGACCAAATCCTATGAAGAAAGGTTGAAGGAGCTGGAGATGTTTAGCCTGGAGAGGAGGCGGCTGAGAGGTGATATGATCACCATCTTCAAGTACTTAAAGGGCTGTCATAGAGAGGATGGTGTGGAATTGTTTTCTGTGGCCCCAGAAGGTAGGACCAGAACCAATAAGTTGAAATTAAATGAAAAGAGTTTCTGGCTCAACATTAGGAAGAACGTCCTGACTGTTAGAGCGATTCCTCAGTGGAACAGGCTTCCTTGAGAGGTGGTGGGCTCTCTTTCCTTGAAGGTTTATAAACAGAGGCTAGATGGCCATCTGACAGCAATGAAGATCATGTGAATTTAGGGGGAAGTGTTTGTGAGTTTCCTGCATTGTTCAGGAGGTTGGACTAGATGACCCTAGAGGTCCCTTCCAACTCTATGATTCTAAACCCAATCTAACTTTCAGAAATACAATATGAAATATACTTATGTGTGAAGAAAGGATAGTGGGCAATGTTCCCTCTAAACTGAGTTAGTATGAGCTAGCTCACAATTTTTTAGCTTCCAGCTCACCCATTTTTGTCTCAGCTCAGGAAAAATGGCCCTAGAGCAAGTTAATTTATGCAGTAGCTCACAACTCTAATGCCAATAGGTCACAAAGTATAATTTTTGCTCACAAGACTCCACAGCTTAGAGGGAGCATTGATAGTGGGATGACACTTCAGACAATAATTTTTGCATTATCTCACCTCTGACTGTCCAGGTCTGGAGAGAGATGATCAAGGTTTGATAACAGAGAGAGATGAAGGCACGTGAAACTGCCTTACCCAGGGCTTTTAGCAGGGATGCAAAGGAATGCAGTTCCAGCTGGCTATAGTGCTATGATGAGTGACTGAGAGCTGTGTAAAGCCGGAGTAAGGAGTTTAAGAAGCACTGGTTCCGATTTTAGTTGCAGCCAAGAAGAAGGATTACAGAAACATGAAGTCAGCCTAGGATTCATGTTGCCGCCTATTTTTTGAAAGAAATGCAGCTGCTTTACAGTCTACAAGTGCTACCTGACAACATCACCCACCAGAGAAGAAAAGTTGGCAGCTGGATTTTGTGCTGGATATTTAAACCATGGAGTGATGACTACAGGACACACTAATTGCAAGTGCATGGGACTGTAACTTTAAGAACGTTGATAAGGATTTATGTTCTAAATGCAATGATATGAATAATGTATGTAATATATGAGAAGCATAATATGCTCTTTTGATGTGTTCTATGAATATAATCGAATTTGGTTTGCAAAGGATTTAAGTGGCCTTTAAGACTTTTTCACCAACAATTCGTGTTGTTTGTTCCAGCTGGCTTGGCATCAGGGGTGTGTGGCCTAATATGCAAATGAGTTCCTGCTGTTTTTTTCTGCAAAAAAGCCCTGCTTATACTGAATCAAACCATCAGTCCTCTAAGGTCAGTTTTGTCTATTCAGACTGGCAGAGGATCTCCAGTGACAGTGGTCTTTCACATTATCTACAGCTCGATCCTTTTGCTGGATATTGAGCCTCAGACTTCTGCATGCCAAACAGATGCTCTAACACTGAGCCATGAACCCACCTCTAGATGGATGATAGACAGTCAGACAGACAGATAATATATAAATATGCCCTTAGGTTCTTTTTCTTTGTGAGCGTTTTCATTCCGTCCATTTTTGCTGCTGGTGTTCTTGAGTTGTCTGTTTCTTTTATGTCATTTATACAGCATTGACACATTATGTGCCACTTACGTGTGATTTATACATCATTTATATGCAATTGATGCAAAAATAATGTTGAAAATGTGTTTAACGGGGAAAATTGGCAAGAGGGAATAGAAAATGGTGTGAAAATAAAGAATGATGGGTTAGTTTGCACAGGGAGAAATGAAATTGTAACTAGGGGTTTTCAGTGGAACCAGCAGGGATGAGGAATTTGATAGCATCCCTGGTTTTTCAGAGAGTTGAAGGCACCATGCCAGAAACATCACCGCTCATTCCGCCATCAATTCTGGTCAAACCGTACTGAAGTGTTTTTTAACACAGCTTCAAAAAACCTACAAAACCTATTTGACCATCACCATCGGAGGGGGGGGGGCAAAGATAGTAGTCCCTGGCCCAAAAAGCATCCCATTGGCCTCAGCCAGAGCCAGGGCCTTTTCAGCCCTGGCTCCAACTTGGTGGAACTGTCTGTCTACTAACATCAGGGCCCTTCAGGATCCATAAGAACCTAAGAGAAGCCATGCTGGATCAGGCCAATGGCCCCTTCTGTCCAACACACTGTCACACAGTGGCCAAAAAACCCAGGTGCCATCAGGAGGTCCATCAGTGAGGCCAGGACACCAGAAGCCCTCTCACTGTTGCCTTCCAAGCACCAAGAATTCAGAGCATCACTTGCCCCAGACAGAGTTCCAACAATATGCTGTGGCTAATAGCCACTGATGGACCTCTGCTCCATATGTTTATCTGATCCCCTCTTGAAGCTTGCTATGCTTGCAGCCGCCGCCACCTCCTGTGGCAGTGAATTCCATGTGTTGTAATTCTGTTACAATTGTAATTCCATTACAATTCCACATGGCCTGTAAGGCAGAGACATTCCATCAAGCATACAGTTGAGGACAGCAATGGTTTTAACATTAATGGCTATCAGCATTAATGGTCTGAACAGGTCTGACAATCTTTAACAAATTATCCAGTCAGCTAACAGCTCCCCCCCCCACCACCACTGCCAATGTAAAATAACTTAGGGGGCTAAAAATGTATTTCAGCGCCATATAGGTACTAGGTACTTATAGGATTGTATTTTAAATTGACTTCTCTGATTTTTATGGATAACTATTGGAAACCACCCTGAGCCTGCTTGTGGGGTCAGCGGTATGAAAGTCTAGATTTTGAAAGTCTAGCCTTGAAAGGTGGGCTCCTCTGCTAAGCTCCCTTCCCATCCTGAAATCTACATTTGGTGTAGTGGTTAAGTGTGCAGACTCTTATCTACGAGAACCGGGTTTGATTTCCCACTCCTCCACTTGCACATACTAGCATGGCCTTGGGTCAGCCATAGCTCTGGCAGAGGTTGTCCTTGAAAGGGCAGCTGCTGTGAGAGCCCTCTCGGCCCCACCCACCTCACAGGGTGTCTGTTGTGGGGGAGGAAGGTAAAGGAGATTGTAAGCTGCTCTGAGATTCTTTGGAGTGGAGGGTGGGATATAAATCCAATATCTTCATCTACCTCACAGGGTGTCTGTTGTGGGGGAGGATGGTAAAGGAGATTGTGAACCGCTGGAGTTACAGGAAGTGCCTTGGCTTTTGCGTAGCAAACGTAAACTGGGTTTTAGCGGTTTACGTTTGCTATGCGAAAGCCGCAACACTTCCTGTAACTCCGGCGCAGATAGTGGGAAATCCAACAGATGCTGCACAGAGAACAAGAACGTGAACGCGTGGTGAGCTGTATGCGAAATCGGTATGAGTTAGGAAATTCCTGGAGATTGGAGGTGGGGCACTTAGAAGGGTGGGATTTGGAAAGGGATGGAACTGCAGCCAGATATGATGGTATAGACAAGGGGTGGCCAAAGAGTCACACCGAATACACATCAGATGTTTGAGAGTCACAAGACATGAACAAATATTGCACACACGTCTTTACTGAAACTCTTAATATTTTCTTTGCACAGAAAGATAAAATACACATGTATGCCCTTTAGAACACGACCATACTAGTAGGAGACTTTTTAAAAAAAGCAAAAGTTGGGAATAACAGTCCCCATAAGACCAGCACAGGGAAAAGTTAGGGAATTCTTTTTTTGTACCAATGAGAGAAGGAAACACGCATGTACCATTTAAGTCACTTTCCATTGTTGGCATCACTATATCTCTCTTTGCCTTGGAACCAAGGTTAGTAAATGCAGTTCCTACACAAGGGAGAACCCTCCATCACCCTCTTTAATTCTGTCCCCTCCCCCCCTTCCAGTGGCTCCCTTGGCTCTTGCACTCTCTTTCCCCATGCTAGGTTCCTGGGCATCCTTGGTGGTGGAAAAGAAGAGCTTGCAAGCCTGCCTATTTCCCCCCTCCTTCCCTGCTTCACATATGGCAGAAACAGTCGCCTACCTACAGTCAGTGCTCAGAGGCTGTCTGAGGTCCTCAGTATGTTTATTTGAGAGTAAGCCTGCATTGTTCCTTCCTGACCTCCAGGAACTGCACAAAAAGTGTGAAAGAGCCGTATGTGACTCCCAAGCTGCAGTTTGGCCACCCCTGATCTAAAGCAACATGAAAATAATAGAAAATAAACACAACTTACGTTGTTTATCTTTGCTTTAAAGTGACCAAGGAAAAGCAATCCTGGGTAAATGCAAGAAATTAGTGTTTGCATGGCCGTGTTTTTCATTTATGTATTTTTTTTCTGTAACATCCATTCAATGAGCACCGAAAGAAAGAAATCTGCAGCTTTTTCTTTAAAAATGAAAGCATCAAGCTCATTCTGCTGTATACAAATTCCCTCCTCAATGACTTTGGTTAAATAGACAGCGTCTTAAATGCAAGGAAGAGAAGAAGCCGGATGATGTACAACTCTAACCTTTTCTCTATTAAATGGAAACAAATGGGCCTTCTTGTGATGCATCACTGATCACCCTGAATGGCTCGTTGTATTTCTAAATACTGTCATGTAACAGTTCTGAGAGAGTTCTTGGAAGAATAAGGACCTCATCTGCATGGGGGGGAAAGCTACTGGCTCGTTTTCAGCAAGGCTGCTGTATCCTATACCTCCCTCCCAAGCCACATCCTGTCTGAAAAACTGGAATCCCTATGCCATCTTTTTCAATACCCCCTGCCTTGTAGACTTAGTGGTCCTGGAAGCCAGAGGCTGCCCTTGCAGTAGGGTTACCAGGTCTGTGTAGGAAAATACCTGGAGACTTTGGGAGTGGATCCAGGAGAGGGTGGGGTTTGGGGAGGGGAGGGGCCTCAGTCATGGAGTCCACCCTTCAAAGCAGCCATTCTCTCCAGGCAATAATATATAATAATATATCTCTGTCAGCAGGAGAGCAGTTGTAAAAGTGGGTGTTGTTCTGAAAGAGCACTTATCACTTATATCTCTTATAAATCACAATAAACAGTTCATGTCAATATCCTTGAGTACGTCATTTCTCCAGTCAACTCCCAAAGTTCACAAAAATGATCCTGCCGCTTCCTTGCGGTGGATTAAAGTGCCAGTGTGTTCACAAATTCAGCGGCCAATACCGTCTTCAACATTTGATACTTGATTTCATAAAGTATTTCGTCCAGCAACATTAAAGTTTCAAATCTTCAAGACAAGAACACAAGTGGGTGTTCTTCTAAAAGAAAAGAAGACGTGTTGGATCAGGCCAATGGTCCATCCAGTCCAACACTCTGTGTCACACAGTGGCCAAAAAGGCCAGGTGCCATCAGGAGGTCCATCAGTGGGGCCAGGACACTAGAAGCCCTCCCACTGTTGCCCCCCAAGCACCAAAAATACAGAGCATCACTTGCCCCAGACAGAGAGTTCCATCAATACACTGTAGCTAATAGCCACTGATGGACCTCAGCTCCGTATGTTTATCCAATCCCCTCTTGAAGCTGTCTATGCTTGTAGCCACCACCACCTCCTGTGGCTGTGAATTCCATGTGTTAATCAGAAGAGGGCATGGAGGTCTTGGCCTCTGTGCCCTCTTGCTGGCCATCCAGAAGAACTGGTTGGCCACTGTGTAAGACAGGATGCTGGACTAGATGGAGCACAGGTGTGATCCAGCATCGCTCTTCTTATGTTCTTATTCCCTCGCCCCCAACCAATAACACGTACTTGTTTTGCAGTACAGCAGCTGTATAAAATAGAGTCTTGGAAAAGTTGCAAGCGATTCCAACGCTGATGCATGAAGAGGCGATCCCATAATTCAGCCTCTGATTGCACCCTTAAGAAATCATGTTGAATTTCCCAACAGGTAAGCGTCTTGACAAATCCTCATGAGCACGATGAAGGCCGATTGCAGCCGTAATGCTAAGAGTTATACCGCGGATAACATCCCGGATATATCAATTGCTCAATCTAGATTTGTTGCACTCTCTTCCCACAGAAGAGGCTTCGGTTTCTATTACAAACACTTATCGGTTTATATCACAATATGTACAATAATTCCTGGAGGGGGGAAAATGCTACTACAAATATGTTGTCAGATAGTAAGTAGCGCAATGTTATAGTGGTAGATTTAGCATTCAGTCAAGCTGATTTATGAACTGTCAGGGTAGAGCCGAAGGGGGCTGAAGGTGCTATTTTAGAGGTTGGAGTCGGTAATACAAACCCCTCCCATTTTTCAGACTCGGTGTGATTCTTTTTTTTAGAGGGATACCTGGAAATATGGCCAGTAGGATTTTTTATTTTATTTTTTTGCATAGACAGAGCAAACCCTGGAACAAGGCCTCACACCCCTGACACCCCCAGAAGGTGTACTAAATTATATCAGCTCAGCATCTACCTTCAAGTGCTCCTTTAATTATAATGGTCCTCATAAAACCTAACTCCCATCATACTTTTTAAATTACTTTCTCCTATGTGGCCACAGCGGCAGGATGAAGATTTCCATCTGTCTGCTTTATGTGTTTTGGCTATTTCCCCATTTTTGTTTGGGGGGGAAATATTAGAAAGTTTGTCAGATCTTTGAGTTCAGCAAAATTCTCATGGGGGGGGGGGGTGTTGAACAGTGGAGCCCAGAAGCAATTTTTTTTTGAGGGGGGGAGGGGATTAAGAAAGAAAGTGCACAATCAAATTTAGAGGTTCTGGAGCTCCACTCCTGTGAGCTCCTGCCCAAAAGGAGGCCTGGTTGACAGTGACTCTACAATAATAATAATTAGGGCTTGTAGAGTCTTTCGGGATCAAGTGCCGTGTTCTACTGAACAGTAGAACACGGCACTTGATCCCGAAAGACTCTACAAGCCCTAATGATGTTACCAGCCGTGAAAACCTGAAATCTTTGATAATAATAATATTTTATTTATATCCCGCCCTCCCCGCCGCAGCAGGCTCAGGGCGGCTCACAACATACAATAAATACATAATTACAATATAAAACATTATATCAATACCATATAATTCATTAATTGCCTTAAAACCAATGTAATTAAAATCATCAAAGTTAAAAACTAACATGTACAGGTGCTCTGTTCTAGATGTTCTCCTCTTGTGATTTATGATGGCCGTATGTAGTAGACTAAAATCCACCTTAAGAGAAGGCCAGTTGGAAAAGGGTAGTCTTGCAGGCCCTATGGAATTGAGCAAGATTTGACTCTGCCATGTGTAAGATGGGGAAAGCATGGGTCACACTTGCTCAGTTAAGAAACCCACGAGCAGGCCCAGCATGTCCTTAAGGCAGCATTAGGCGGCTACCTAGCAGTGTTCCCTCTAAGCTGCAGAGTCTTGTGCGCAAGAAAATCTACTTTGTGAGTTACTGGTGTTAATGTTGTGAGCGATTGGCATTAAAAGTTTTGAGCTACTGCATGAATTATTTGGCTCTGGGGTCATCCTTTCTGAACTAAGACAAAAATGTGTGAGCTGGGAGCTAAAAATCTGTGAGCTAGCTCAGCTTAGAGGGACACACTGCCGCCTAGGGTCGTGGGGTTGGGAGAAGGCACATGGGAAATATGCCGCAAAGCAGCTTGCCTTGTGCCTGCATCCCGGCCAGCAAACATGGCTCCACCTCCCGCATCTGTGCTGGAAGCAAAGACAGGATGTGGAGCCTCATTGGCTGGGCCACCGCGCTTGCGCTCAGACTCGGGCATGGGGGGAGTGGCAGCAGAACCTTGCCTGGGGCATGGCTTTGTGCTGCCGCTGACCGTGAGCGCACAGGAACACCGTTCTGGCAGGCTTGGTGTCAGGGGTGTGGCCTAATATGCAAATGAGTTCCTGCTGGGCTTTTCCTACAAAAAAGCCCTGCTTCTGACACAGGTTGCATAGCAGTTTGTGTGTGCATTCAGGTTTGAATAAATACATGAATACATGCAGGGCTTTTTTGTAGCAGGAACTTCTTTTGCATATTAAGCCCCACCCCCCTGATGTAGCCAATCCTCCAAGAGCTTGCAGTAGGCCCTGCACTGAGAACCCTGTAAACTCCAGGAGGACTGGCTACATCAGGGGGTGTGGGGCCTAATATGCAAAGGAGTTCTTGCTACAAAAAAAGCCCTGAATACATGGAGCTATCTTATACTGAATCAGACCTCTGGTCCATCAAGGCAAAATTGTCTACTCAGACTGGTAGCAGCTCTCCAGTATCTCATGCAGAAGTCTTTCACATCACCTCCTACTGGATCTTTTTAACTGGAGATGCCAGGGATTGAACCTGGGATCTTCTGCATGGCACCCCTTGAACATGTGTTGCCTAGGCGACCAGGTGCCAGGGCACAGACCCAATTTCCCCACACTGTGCATGTATATTTCTATGCAAAGTGAACATCCGCACAGCATTATTGGACAGTTTGCTTGGGGACTGGCTGGGAGAGCCAGTTTGGTGTAGTGGTTAAGTGTGAGGACTCTTATCTGGGAGAACCGGGCTTGATTCCCCACTCCTCCACTTGCACCTGCTAGCATGGCCTTGGGTCAGCCATAGCTCTGGCAGAGGTTGTCCTTGAAAGGGCAGCTGCTGTGAGAGCCCTCTCCAGCCCCACCCACCTCACAGGGTGTCTGTTGTGGGGGAGGAAGGTAAAGGAGATTGTGAGCCCCTCTGAGACTCTTCGGAGTGGAGGGCAGGATAAAAATCCAATATCTTCATCTACCTCACAGGGTGTCTGTTGTGGGGGAGGAAGGTAAAGGAGATTGTGAGCCGCTCTGAGACTCTTCGGAGTGGAGGGCGGGATATAAATCCAATATCTTCTTCTTCATTATAGCATTTGTTGCAGGCACTCAGCGGATAGAGCCAAGTAGGCTGCCAAAGTTCGTTCCTGGTTTTCCTTAACTTTCCCCATCGTTTGTGCAGGAGAGGCCGTGTTCCACTGAGTTCTAGTTCTTCCAGTTAGTTGCCATCTGGTTCACCGGACCTCCCCCTTCCCTTCTTTGTGTCTCCACACGTTTCACCAAGCATGGAGGGAAGAGGTCTGCCGAGAAGCCAGGAGTCAGACTCCTGGCTACGATGCGTCTCGATGCCCTGAAATGAACACGATCCCAGTCTCGAGGAGCCTCTTCTTTTCTCTAACCTGTTCAATCAGCAGTAAGCAGCTGCCTCAGAGAGCAAAAAGCTCAGAGCAGATCTCCTTGTCAGGATCAATAGAGCAAGCGATGGACTATTCTTCCCGCAAACCCCGCATTTGATACCTGGGAGCAACCTGCCACTAAAACCAGGCTGGAAGACCTAAAGAAATAAATAAGCGGAGGGCAAGCTTGTATCTAATTCTTTTATATATATCAGGAATATCCCCCCCTCCCAAATAAAATCGTTCTCGCAAGGCTCTGACTAGCTGGAGGGTTTTGTTTGTTTTTTCCATTGAGACGTCTCCCTGGTGCTTTCCCTTTGCCAGCAGCATGGCGGGAGGGAAACCAGACAATCTAGCTTTTTCCCCAGCCACGTGAAATATTCTACAAAATGCACATACGTATACTCTTCCTCCCCCCCCCTCCCTCCCCTCTTTCTTTCTTTCCCCTCGACGAAATACAATGAGACAGGACTCAACGGAAAATAAATGTGTACGCGTCAATTCTTACACGGCGCTTTAAGGAATTAGAGCTCCTACAAGCCTCGAGTTCAGAGTTCTTCCCCTAACTTTCTGTTTTGGAAGTATGGATGCTTCTGGAATGGCATTCAGGAGGCAAAACTGAAAGCAGTTTGGCCTTCACTCAGGTTTCTATGGCTGAGGTAGGGTTGTCAAGATTCCAAATGGGGCTGGGCACCACCGTACCTTGGCTCCTGTTGCCTGCTGCCGCTCAAAGCACAGGTGGGGAAAAAAATACACCTCACACACTCACAGCATCATTGGCTGCACTTCAGTTCTAGTAAAAAAAAAAAAACAGAATGAGCATTGAGTAGTTCTAGGAATTGCTAAGAACTCTATGGTTTTACAATAGAGTTTCTGGAAATCCCCAGAGCTACCTGTGTAACTTTCATCATTTTATTGGAAGTGACATGATACCGCAGTTGGCGTCCCAGCTCCTGCATATCCCCATTCACAATCATCCCACAGTTTAAGGAACTAAGTCAGAATGTGAGGCTTTATAGAACTCTATTGGCCTTCAGTGCATCACCTGACACCTGCTGGACTAGAAGCTACAATGCTATTCTCTGGCCAACTGCATTGGAGTGCAGTGAAGAGCAAGCAAATGGCATCTTTTCCTGGTAAACTGCTGTGGAAGGAGGCCAGTGGCAGCTCCATGACACTACTGGCCCAGCCAGATGTAAACATAGTTGCACCAAAATTCTTCTCCCCATAAGAGAGCTCTGAGAGAATGGTAACTGGCTCAAGGTAATAGAATCATAGAACAATAGAGTTGGAATGTACCTCTGGGGTCAACTAGTCCAACCCCCTGCACAATGCAGGAAATTCACAAACACCACCACAGGATCACCACTGCTGTCAGATGGCCATATGGCCTCTGGTTTAAAAACCTCCAGAGAAGGAGAGCCCACCATCCAGCAGGTTTTATGTGGAGGATGGGGGAATCAAACCCGTTTCTCCCAGATTACAGTCCATGTACTCAGGGGTCATTTTGTAGAAAAATAGGTGGTGGAGCTCATGAATATAACTCATTAGCATATGCCACCCCCCACCAGCCAAAAGCAACCCGACACAAGAAAGAAGGGCCAAGGGTGAGCAAGGCCTACTTGCTCACCAGGGACTCTCCTTGGCCGCGCCCCCCCCCCCCCCCCGCAGTCAAAAGGCCAGCAAGCCATCTGCCACCCACAACCACATAAGAAGTGGGGAAAGGGTGGTGCAAAGTTCTCCAGGGGTTAATGAGGGCTGCTGGGGGTGTGGCAAAGCTCCTGGTGGCTGGCTGGCTGGCTGCTCTCCTAATCCAGGGATTGTTATGCAGCTGCACCCACTATTCAATGGACAAGGTTGGTGGGAAGGAGGAGGGGGAACCCTCAGAAAGGTTCAGGAGCTGTGCTCCTGTGAGCTGCTGCTGAATTCAAGATCTACATGTACTTAACCGCTACACCAAGGTAGATGGGCTCATCAAGTCATGGTGGCTCCAGGACCACAATGTTTTCAAGGCAAAAGATGAGCAGAGGTGGTTTGCCATTTCCTTCCTCTGTGTAGCAACCTCAGTCATCCTTGATGGTCCCTCATCCAAGTCCAAACTGTGGCTGACCCTGCTGAGCTTCCAGGCTCTGACAAGATGAGGAAAAGGTTGAAGGAGCTGGGGATGTTTAGCCTGGAGAGGAGGCGGCTGAGAGGTGATATGATCACCATCTTCAAGTACTTGAAGGGCTGTCCTATAGAGGATGGTGTGGAATCGTTTTCTGTGGCCCCAAAAGGTAGGACCAGAACCAGTGGGTTGAAATTAAATCAGAAGAGTTTCCAGCTCAACATTAGGAAGAACTTCCTGACAGAACTCAGTGGAACAGACTTCCTTGGGAGGTGGTGGGCTCTCCTTCCTTGGAGGTTTTTCAACACAGGCTTGATGGCCATCTGACAGCAATAAAGATCCTGTAACTTTAGGGGGAGGTGTTTGTGAATTTCCTGCATTGTGAAGGGGGTTGGGCTAAATGACTCTGGAGGTCCCTTCCAACTCTATGATTCTAAGATCAGACTAATCAAGGCTATCTAAACTACACATAAATTTGTCACTGGAAGTCAGCTGATCAGGCTCATGAAGCTCTGTGTAATGATTTCCTGACCTCATCTGGATGGCTCAGGTGGCCCGATCTCATCAAATCTTGGAAGCGGCCAAGTTTGCGGATGACACGAAATTGTTCAGGGTGGTGAGAACCAGAGAGGATTGTGAGGAACTCCAAAGGGATCTGTTGAGGCTGGGCGAGTGGGCGTCAACGTGGCAGATGCGGTTCAATGTGGCCAAGTGCAAAGTAATGTACATTGGGGCCAAGAATCCCAGCTACAAATACAAGTTGATGGGGTGTGAACTGGCAGAGACTGACCAAGAGAGAGATCTTGGGGTCGTGGTAGATAACTCACTGAAAATGTCAAGACAGTGTGCGTTTGCAATAAAAAAGGCCAATGCCATGCTGGGAATTATTAGGAAGGGAATTGAAAACAAATCAGCCAGTATCATAATGCCCCTGTATAAATCGATGGTGCGGTCTCATTTGGAGTACTGTGTGCAGTTCTGGTCGCCGCACCTCAAAAAGGATATTATAGCATTGGAGAAAGTCCAGAGAAGGGCAACTAGAATGATTAAAGGGCTGGAGCACTTTCCCTATGAAGAAAGGTTGAAACGCTTGGGACTCTTTAGCTTGGAGAAACGTCGACTGTGGGGTGACATGATAGAGGTTTACAAGATAATGCATGGGATGGAGAAAGTAGAGAAAGAAGTACTTTTCTCCCTTTCTCACAATACAAGAACTCGTGGGCATTCGATGAAATTGCTGAGCAGACAGGTTAAAACGGATAAAAGGAAGTACTTCTTCACCCAAAGGGTGATTAACATGTGGAATTCACTGCCACAGGAGGTGGTGGCGGCCACAAGCATGGCCACCTTCAAGAGGGGTTTAGATAAAAATATGGAACACAGGTCCATCAGTGGCTATTAGCCACAGTTTGTGTGTATATATATAAAAAATTTGCCACTGTGTGACACAGAGTGTTGGACTGGATGGGCCGTTGGCCTGATCCAACATGGCTTCTCTTATGTTCTTATTAGGCTAAGCAGGGTCAGTCTTGGTTAATCTTGGAATGGAAGACCACCACGGAAGTCCAGGGTCACTACACAGAGGCAGGCAATGGCAAACCACCTCTGAACATTTCTTGCCTTGAAAACCCTATGGGAAGGGGAATCTTTGCCCACAAAGAAAAAACATCCAAGGCTTTGTCTCTCATTTATATCATGGAGTGCTGATTCTCTTTATTAGGTTTGGATCAAATCAACCTTAAAAATACTTAATATATCCCTCTGCTTGGTTTTGGCTGATTGTGTTCTATGATGACACAGGCATTGGTAAGCGCACCAACTTCCTATGAGGTCTGAAGAGAATTCTTGTTGAAACAGGAAGGACTGGATGCCAGCCACCTGTTTTCGAGTTCAAGTGAGCAAGTCGATGCAACTGGATACTGGACTTGGTGGACGAATGCTTATGATTTTGCAACTGGTAATTATTTCTGAACCTTAGAAGCCACTCAGTGGCTGAATATAGCAACAAGATTTGTATATTTCATGTATTATAGAAATAACAGGCATTGCCAAACATACTGCTTTTCAAATATATTGATATCATCATCATCATCAAGGGTGGAATTCTAGCAAGAGCTCCTTTGCCTATTAGGCCACACACCCCTGACACAGGCAATCCTCCAAAAGCTTACAATCAGGGTTGTGTGGCCTAATAGGCAAAGGAGCTCTTACTAGAATTCCACTCCTGATGATGAAGGAGGAGGAGATTATTGGATTTATACCCCGCCTTCACTTAGAGTCTCAGAGCAGCTAACAATCTTCTTCCCTTCCCCACAACAGGCACCCTGTAAGGTAGGTGGGAGAGAGCTCTTTCGAGAACTGCTCTTGAGAGGAACAGCTCTGGGAGAGTTATGACTGACTCAGAGTCACTCCTGCAGCTGCAGGTGGGGGAGTGGGAAACCAAACCCAGTTCTCCCAGATAAGAATCTGCACACTTAACCCCTACACCAAACTGGCTCTCGAGGAATATAACATTTGTACAAGATCTGTTCTTCTCTAAGCAGCTGCTTCTCCCTTGTTCTGGTGCAACCATATGGGATCACCATAAGTCAGCTGTGACTTGACTTTACTATTCACCAATACTCCCTCTAAGCTGTGGAGTCTTGTGAGCAAATATTCTACTTTGTGAACTAATGGCTATAAAGTTGTGAGCTACTGTGTAAATTAGTTTGCTCCACAGCCATTTTTCCGGAGCTAAGTCAAAAATGTGGGAGCCAGAGGCTAAAAAACGGTGAGCTAGCTCACACTAACTCAGCTTAAAGGGAACACTGGCTTCCGCTATCAGCCTTGAAGCACCTTTTCCTTTAGGAAGTGGCTTTGTAACAGCATTCTAAGGCTAGGTTTGAAAAAGAGTTGCCAATCCCCAGGTGGGAGCAAGGGATCCCCCAGTTTGGAGACCCTCCCCCCACTTCAGGGTCATCAGAAAGCAAGGGGGGAGGGAAATGTCCACTGGGCACTCCATTATTCCCTATGGATATCGATTCCCATAAGGTATAACGGAGAATTAATCTGTGGGTATCTGGGGCTCGCGGGGGGGCTGTGTTTTGAGGTGGAGGCACCAACGTTTCAGCATAGCATTCAGTGCCTCTCCCCAAAGTACCCTCCAAGTTTCAAAAGGATTGGACCAGGGGGTCCAATTCCATGAGCTCCAAAAGAAGTTGCCCCTATCCTTCATTATTTCCAATGGAGGGAAGGCATTTAAAAGGTGTGCGGTCCCTTTAAATGAGATGGCCAGAACTCCCTTTGAAGTTCAATTATGCTTGTCACAACCTTGCTCCTGGCTCCACTCACAATGTCTCCTGGCCCCACCCCAAAGTCTCCAGATATGTCTTGAATTGGACTTGGCAACCCTATTTTGAAAACATGACTTATAGCTTCTGTTTCCCATGGAGTCTTGCACGCGGGCAGGCAAACGATACGGTACCAGATCCTATAACTCCACCCAGTGGAAGCAATCCTTGTCCCTTGTCCCCTCCCCCCTTAGAAAACATTAGGGTAATCTCATCAATTGTTGCATAAGTGCTCACAGCAGAGCAAGCTGGGACTCCTTCAGGTCTAGTCCATTGAAATCTGGCCGCGTTGACAGCTTTGGCTCAGCTCTCTATCTCCAGCTGCTAAATTCCATTAAGAGAGAAGCTAAAAATATGCTCAACATCTCCCTCCTTACCTGATTCCCCCCCCTCCTTATTTGAGCCAATGTTGCCAATGCCATGGAGAGTCTATGGGATGGATAATGAGAGTGGGAGGCACTTGCGTAGTCTCAGAGAAGAGAGGGAATGCTGCACACAAGAGCAACTCTAAGAATACACATCCTGGGATGAAATAGATAGGCAAACCACCACCACCTGGAGTGGATTTCTAAAAGCCCCTAAGGAAGTTAAGAAGTTCAGCCACCTCTTCCTTCACGCAAATATCCAGTTTGCAGATACTGTGTTTTCCCTTAACAGCAATTGAGGGAGGGGAGGTAATACCAACAATTTACAGATGAGAAAGAGTTCATAAGAGTTCATAACACATGGAATTCACCGCCACAGGAGGTGGTGGCGGCTACAAGCATAGCCAGCTTCAAGAGGGGATTGGATGAACATATGAAGCAGAGGTCTCTCAGTGGCTATTAGTCATAGACACTGATGGAACTCTCTGTCTGGGGCAGTGATGTTCTATATTCTTAGTGCTTGGGGGGGGGGCAACAATGGGAGGACTTCTAGTGTCCTGGCCCCACTGATGGACCTTCTGATGGCACCTGGTTTTTTGGCCACTGTGTGGCACAGAGTGTTGGTCTGGATGGGCCACTGGCCTGATCCAACATGGTTACTCTTATGTTCTTATAGTCTTATGTTCTTAAGATGTAATCCGTTACAGTACACAAACCTCAGTCTGGGTGTATTTTACTGGCTCAGGTGAGAGGAATGTAGCAAAAATGAAGATCTGCAGAATTCTGTCTTTTTGACATCAAGTGCCATTTAAAAAGAAATGAGAGGTGTAGTGGTTGGAATGTTGCACCAAGTTCAAATCCCTGTTCTGCTATGGAAGCTTGTTGGGCGCCCTTGGGCAGACACACTCTCAGCCCTGCCTACCTCCCAGGGTTGTTGTTGTGAGGAGAAAACACAGGAAGGGATAACAAGGTCTCTATTGGGAAGAAAAAGCCAACTATACATTTATTTTTAAAAATCAAATAACTTGGATTTATTTTGCTAAGATAACTTGGCATATAAATCGAATAAAGTAAAGTAAAGTATTGCACATTTATGCTGCGATCACAAACACTAAGCAATGCACTTTCAATCCACTTTCAACCCACTTTCCAACTGGATTTTACTATGTGAACTGGCAAAATCCAGTTGGAAGGTTGATATATACAATGTGGAAATATTTATGTATTGGGAGGTGTCTAAGACACCCTGTACAAGTTTCCATTTTTGGCACTATTGACTGAAGTATTACTTTGACACTTGCACTTTACTTTGAATAGGGTTGCCAAGTCCAATTCAAGAAATAACTGGGGACTTTGGGGGTGGAGCCAGGAGACATTGGGGGCGGAGCCAGGAGCAAGGGTGTGACAAGCATAATTGAACTCCAAGAGAGTTCTGGCCATCACATTTAAAGGGACAGCACACCTTTTAAAATGTTTTCCTTCCATAGGAAATAATGAAGGATAGGGGCACCATCTTTTGGAGCTCATAGACTAGTCCAATCGTTTTGAAACTTGGGGGGGGGGGTACTTTGGGGAGAGGCACTAGATACTATACTGAAAATTTGGTGCCTCTACCTCAAAAAACAGCTCCCCCAGAGCCCCCGAAACCTCCAGATCAATTCCCCATTATACCCTATGAGAATCGATCTCCACATAGGGAATAATGAAGCGCTCAGCAAATGTTTCCCTCCCCCCCCCACCCGTTTCTGGCAACTCTGAAGCAGGGGACTGGCCTCTCTACTCACGAGTTGCTGCCAGCTTCTTCACAGCAACACAGACACACCATCCCAAGAGGAAGCCTTTCAATCGGAGACTGAAGCCTCCGAGATGGAAAGGCACATAGTCCTTTGGGGGCGGGGCTTCCCCCTGCTGGCCAGCTGACTGGGGGTGGGAAGGAGTCTGGGAAAGCGGAAGATCCCCCACTGGGACCTGGGGATTGGCAAGCCTAACTTTGAAACAAGCACTTTATTGGAAGGTTGATATATACAATGTGGAATATTTATGCATTGAATGAATTGTATTAAGTTTGGAATAATTGGTGATGAATATAACTAGTTGATTGATTAGTAATTTGACCACGGTATATTTATTGTATTTCTACTGTTACTATACCTGCATTGCAGGTGAGAGCCCGAAGCTGAGAATGAATTACTTTCCTAATTGTGAATGTGTGCCACAGGTAAGCTTTAAAATGAGAATCTCCCGCACCATAGTTTAGACTTTTAGCTGATGGACTACACCCTCTCCCACCTACTTTTGTTTTTGCTCAGAACAAAAATATACCACATAGGAAGCCCTATGAAACAAGAGGAAAAAATGGAAATCTAACAGATGTAGACCAGAGCTATATTGATGCTGCTGTCTGAATTCCAAAGTATTCAGAGGAAAGGGACGTCCCTATGACTACACAAACAATGACTGCAATTGTCTAATTATTTTTTATGCATTCTTTGCAACAGTGCCTTCAAGACGAATTTATAGGCCCTTGGATTTTTAGTGCGTTATCGATACATTTGTTGCCTTCGCCAGTTGGATGCCAGTCCTGCACAGGAGAAAGTGTGTTGGAGACCCCGCTCGAGTGTTCTTTTAAGCTATGCTTTCAGGGTGGCAGAGCAATCAGGCAGGTAAATACAAATGCTCTTGCTGTGTGAGCCAAGGAAGTAGTAAAGAAGACAGGCAAAGCTGTCCTTTGGTATTATATACAAAAAAGGGCAGAAAGAGAATTTGAGGCCTAGCTGGTGGGAAGCAAAAATACGACAGAAGAGTATCCAAAAATCAGGATGTGTGCAAGCATTTGCATATTAGGCCACACCCCCTGATGCCACCATTGTTCACACAGGACTTTTTGTAGAAAAGGCCCAGCAGGAACTCATTTGCATAATAAGGCCACACCTCTAAGCCAGTTGAAACTGCTTTCCTGTGCATTCTGCTAAAAAAAAAAAAAAAAAGCCCTGTGTGTGAGTGTTGTTTTAATAAAATATCAGGAGTATTGCTATCACTCCAAAAATACTGGAACAATACCCAATATTTTATTAACATTAACCATACTTTCCCCAGTGTTTCTATGTAGGGAGAAACGGGAGGGAAGGGAAGGCGAGAAGGGGCCTTGGAACATCAGAACAGAGGCCAGGTCTAGCCCTTTAAAGGATGATAGAATCACAGACTTGGAAGGGGCTCTACAGGCCATCTAGCCCAACCCCCTGCTCATTTCAGGATCAGCCTAGAGCATCCCTGACAAGTGTTTGTCCAGCTGCTTCTTAAAGACTCCCAGTGAGAGGGAGCACACCACCTCCCTCGGTAGCTGATCCCGCTGTTGAACTACTCTTACTGTAAGAAAAGTTTTTCTTAATATCCAGCTGGTACCTTAGGGTTGCCAAGTCCAATTTAAGAAATATCTGGGGACTTTGGGGGTGGGGCCAGGAGACTTTGGGGATGGAGCCAGGAGACATTAGGGGTGGAGCCAAGATCAAGGCTGTGACAAGCATAATTGAACTCCAAAGGGCGTTCTGGCCATCACATTTAAAGGGACGGCACACCTTTTCAATGCCTTCCTTCCATAGGAAATAATGAAGGATAGGGGCACATTCTTTTGGAGCTCATAGAATTGGACCCCCTGGTCCAATCTTTTTGAAAATTGGGGAGTATTTTGGGGAGAGGCACTAGATGCTATACTGAAAATTTGGTGCCTCTACCCCAAAAAACAGTTTCCCCAGAGCCCCAGATACCCATGGATCAATTCTCCATTATTTTCTATGGGAATAAATCTTCCTAGAGAATAATAGCGTTCCCAGCAGACATTTCCCTCCCCTCCCCCCGCTTTCTGATGACCCTGAAGCGGGAGGAAGGCCTCCAAACCGGGGGATCCCCTGCCCCCACCTGGGGATTGGCAACCCTATGGTACCTTCCCACCCTTAATTTAAACCCATTATTGAGAGTCTTTATCTTCTGCTAAGTTTTATTTAGAACATAATTTTTCATGTGCTCTCTAAGCATACTTCATCAGACGTGGGGATCAGGTATTGTGCGTGAAACAATACCTGACCCCCTCATCTGATGAAGTGTGCTTAGAGAGCACACGAAAGCTGACGTTCTCAATAAACTTGGTTGGTCTTAAAGGTGCAACTTGACTCCTGCTTTGTTCAACTGCTTCAGACCAACACGGCTGCCCGCTTGGATTATCTTCTGCTTTCAACAAGTGTACCTCCAATTAGCTGGGGAACACTCCCTCCTCTCTAGTTGTTCTTGCCTCTTCAACAGAATTCTAGATTCTGATATTATTGGCAGTGGTGATATTGGAATTGAGAATCACGCTCAGGAGGGAGGGACTTTCTGTAAGCCAAGCAGATGCTCTTAATACAGGGCCTACTGTAAGCTCTTGGAGGATTGGCTACAGAAGGGGTGTGTGACCTAATATGCAAAGGAGTCCCTGCCACAAAAAAAAAAAGCCCTGCTGTTAAGAGAGCCAGTATGGTGTAATGGTTAAGAAGAGCAGCAGACTCTAATTTGGAGAACCAGGTTTGATTCCCCACTCTGCCTCCCCATAAAGCCCACTGGGTGACTTTGGTCCAGTCACGGTTCCCTCAGGACTCTCTCAGCCCCACCTACCTCACTAGGTGACAACTGTGGGGAGAGGAAGGGAAGGTGAATGTCAGCCACTTTGAGACTCCTCAAAGTAGACAGTAGAAGAAAGGTTGAAACGCTTAGGGCTCTTTAGCTTGGAGAAACGTCGATTGCGGGGTGACATGATAGAGGTTTACAAGATAATGCATGGGATGGAGAAAGTAGAGAAAGAAATACTTTTCTCCCTTTCTCACAATACAAGAACTCGTGGGCATTCGATGAAATTGCTGAGCAGACAGGTTAAAACGGATAAAAGGAAGTACTTCTTCACCCAAAGGGTGATTAACATGTGGAATTCACTGCCACAGGAGGTGGTGGCGGCCACAAGCATAGCCACCTTCAAGAGGAGGTTAGATAAAAATATGGAGCAGAGGTCCATCAGTGGCTATTAGCCACAGTGTGTGTGTATATATATATATATATATATTTGGCCGCTGTGTGACACAGAATGTTGGACTGGATGGGCCATTGGCCTGATCTAACATGGCTTCTCTTATGTTCTTAGACAGAAGCGGAGTATAAAACCCAGCTCTTCTTCCTCTTCTTCAGGAGGGTGAAAGATATCCCCATAATCCTTCAGCTTGCTATTTACCATTGGCCACCCATCAAGCTGTCCTTTAAAATGATCATCCAAAACCAAGGTAAACACGCTCACAAATATTAGCTCGAACGCGCTTGATAATTGTAGAAGGCCGCGGGCAAGAACAAAACCCGGATCTGCAATCGTCCCTGCACGTCTTGTCTTAACTTGTCTTTGTTAGCGCAAGTGAAAAGGTTAATGCTGTTCTCTTCCATCAACCCAGAGTGAAGCGAGGTGGCACCTTTGAAATCTAAACTAACCCACCGTGCGGCTGACGGAGTCACCAAGAGAACGGTCTTATTTTACAAGTTTTTCTTTAGGACTACGAAGGCCAATTAACTCTGCGCTGGCATATTTAATGGTAAAGATGGGGTGGGGTGGGGGGGAGAACAACAGATTGCGTTTAGTATGCTTAGCACAGGGTAGGTTTCACTGCTGTCTTCAAACAGCATATTGAGATGTCTCCGTCACCAACTAGCCATACGGGCATCATCTTGCTACTTAAATTGGATGCCAGGAGGAGAGACCAATGAGGGTAGCCTGGCTGTTAATTTATTTTTTTAATTTTTTGTAGTAAATTTGATTTATAGTTGGAGAATGTGGATCTCCTTTTCGTTCAGTACCATTTGGGAAGTGGCATATTGCACAGACTATGCCCTGGTTCCCACCGGAACTCTGTAGGATTAGAAGCCTCTTGGTGACTGTAGCAGTTCTGGGTGGTGACAGCTGCTACAGTCCCCTGCAGAAAGCCCCTTCCAGCTCTGAGCGTTCCTGCCGCTCATCCGCTCACTTGTTCACTGTCTCTCTGCCAGTGCTCTATGACAGGGGTGTCAAACTCATTTGTTATGAGGGCCGGATCAGACATAAATGAGACCTTGTAGGCAGTGTTTCCTCTAAGCTGAATTAGTGTGAGCTAGCTCACAGATTTTTAGTCTCCAGCTCACACATTTTTGTCTTATCTCAGGAAAAATGGCCCCAGAGCACAATAATTTACGCAGTAGCTCACAACTTTAATGCCAGTAGCTCACAACTTTAATACTAGTAGCTCACAAAAGTAGAATTTTTGCTCACAAGACTCTGCAGCTTAGAAGGAATAGGGCTGGGCAGGGGTTGTTTTGTAGAAAAATAGGGGGTGGAGCTCATCCAGGGATTGTTATGCAGCTGCACCTACTATTCAATGGACAAGGTGGGAAGGAGGAGGTGGAACTCTCAGAAAGGTTCAGAAGCTGCGCTCCTGTGAGCTCCCACTGAATCCGAGGCCTGGGGCCTGGCCATGCCATGTCGGGCTGGGCCATGTGTGTACCCATTTAAAATTAGGTAGCTGAGATATAAACTTTATAAAGGACACAGGCAAACACCTTAAAATAAAACATGCTTAAAGCATTAGCACTTGTCCTTCTTAAGGGTGCTTTCTTTGTATCTCTCCTGTGTGATCCAGGGAACTGGGCAAGGAAGCTCTGGCTCTTTCCTTCCTTCCCCAGGGGACCAGGAAGGGGAGGAGCCTCAGGCAGTAGAAGGAAGAGAGGCTTGGCTCAGTTGCTCTGCTGTGCGATTGAGAGAGCCTGGCTAAGCAACCTATTCCTTTCCTTCCCAAGGGAGGAGCCTCAGCCAATGGAGAAAATAAAGGCTTTGCTCTATAGCTCTTTTGCAATTGAGCAAGCATTGCAAAGCAAGCTGTTATGCAGAAGGAAGCAAGAGAGAGGGAGAAGAAACCAGATGACAGCCAGTTGCTCGGGGGCCTGATGGGAGCCCTCTGGGGACCTGATTCAGCCCCTGGGCGGCAAGTTTGACACCCCTGCTCTATGTCTTGGACTCAGAAGAATGAGGAGACGACATTAGGGCTCCCCACCTCCAGGTGGGAACTGGAGGTTTCCTAGAATGACAACTGGTCTCCAGATTATGTAGACCGCTTGTTCTTTATTTGAGACATTTATTCCACTTCTCCTGAAGAAAATGGTTGCTTTGGAAGGTGGAGTGTATGTCATCAAACTCCACCAGCTTGAGAGCCAGCTTGGTGAAGTGGTTAAGTGCACAGACTCTTATCTGGGAGAACCGGGTTTGATTCCCTTCTCCTCCTGCTGATGTGATCTTGAGTCAGTGACAAGTTCTCACAGAGCTGTTCCTCTCAAGAGCAGTTTCTGTCAGAGCTCTCTCAGTTCCACCTACCTCCTCTTGTGGGGAGTGGAAGGGAAAGGAGGTTGTAAGGTGCTCTGAGACTCCTTCGGGTAGTGAAGGGCAGGATATAAATCCACTCTCTTCTTCTATTGAGCTTCCTCCCCTCCTCAAGCCTACCATCCCATGCTCCACCCTCAAACACCAGTTTGGGATAGTGGTTAAGAGCGGCCGACTTTAATCTGGAGAACTGGATTTGATTCCCCACTCTTTCTCACATACAGCCAGTGGGGAGATCTTGGGTCAGTCATACTTCTCTCAGCTCCACCTACCTGTCAGGGTGTCTGTTGTGGGAAGATGAAGATGAAGGGAAGGTGATTGTAAGCCTCTCCAAGACTCATTCTGGTAGTGAAAAGCAGGATATAAAACCAACTCTTCTTCTTCTTCAAATGGGGGGGGGGAGTAGTTTGGTGTAGTGGTTAAGTGTGCAGACTCTTATCTGGGAGAACCGGGTTTGATTCTGCACTCCTTCACTTGCAACAGTGGAATGGCCTTGGATCAGCCATAGCTCTGGCAGAGGTTGTCCTTGAAAGGGCAGCTGCTGTGAGAGCCGTCTCAGCCCCACCCACCTCACAGGGTGTCTTTTGTGGGGGAGGAAGGTAAAGGGGATTGTGAGCCGCTCTAAGACTCTTTGGAGTGGAGGGTGGGATATAAATCCAATGTCTTCTTCTTCTTCTAGTTCAGGTGTAGAGTATCTGCTTGGTAGGCAAAAGGTCCCAGGTTCAATCCCCAGCATCTCCAGTTATTAGGACCAGGTAGTTGGTGATGTGCAAGACCCCCTCCTGAGACCCTGGAGAGCTGCTGCCAGCCTGAGTAGACAATTCTGACTTTGATGGACCAATGGTCTGATTCAGTATCAGGCAGCTTCATGTGTTCAAATCTCCAGGTACTTCCAAACTCAGAGCTGGCAGCCTTAGGTTCTGTGACTATTCGAGGCACTTTCACACCCTGAATAATGCACTTTCAATCCACTCTGAATGCACTTTAGAGGTGGTTTGCAAGCGGATTTTGCCATTTCACACAATAGAATTCAGTTGTAAAGTGCATTGGAAGTGAACTGAAGTGCACTATTCAGGGTGTGTGAAAGTGCCCTTGTACTTGAAGACGGTGTTTGGGAACCAAGACCCTTACCACTGGAGGCTTTCTCAGGATATTAATCCATCTACCACTACTTCATTGCTTTACTTGTTACACTTCAGGTTTCTAAAGCTACTCTTTCCTGGTTGGTTTCTACTCAACTTTGAGCTGACATCAGGACAGATTCTAGGCCAATTTATACAATCAAACCAATTGCAAGCCTTATTGGGAAAGCACTACTATTATGGGCTGACAGACTGCATGTACCTGTTGGAATGATGTTTTTACACCAACAGAACGTTTTGCAACATGTCAAACATTTTCCAGCAAAGTTTAAGAAATGCTTTAAAAAAAAAACACGTAATCCCTTGGTGATATATTTTAAGAAAATGTTTTTCACAATGGTATGTTTATACCTTGCTTTCTTTTTCCATATCTCATAAATCCAAAAACATTTGGAATTGTGCATGCTGGGTGGAGGAAAACAGATCTGGATAAATCCATTCCTCCCCTAATGAGTGTAGAGGATGGTTTTGCTAAGGGGTGGAATTCTAGCAGGAGCTCCTTTGCATATTAGGCCACACACCCCTGATGTAGCCAATCCTCCAAGAGCTTACAAGGCTCTTTTTTGTAAGAGCTTGGAGGATTGGCTACATCAGGGGTGCGTGGCCTAATATGTAAAGGAGCTCCTGCTAGAATTCCACCCCTGGTTTTGCCTCTGACCCATGGCACAGAGTGTTAAAGCTGCAATACTGCAGTCCTAAGCTCTGCTCACAACCTGAATTCGATCTCCGGTGGAAGCTGGGTTTTCAGGTAGCCGACTCAAGGTTGACTCAGCCTTCCATCCTTCCGAGGTCAGTAAAATGAGTACTCAGCTTCCTGGGGAGAAAGTGTAGATAACTGGGGAAGGCAATGGCAAACCACCCCGTAAAAAGTCTGCCATGAAAATGTTGTGAAAGCAACGTCACCTCAGAGTCGGAAGCAACTGGTTCTTGCACAGGGGACCTTTCCTTTCCTTTTCCATGAGGAATGGAGCTCAAGGGTCTTTGGGTTCCAGGAGTAGGGAATACATGACTGCAACATCTCATGGAATACATATTTATTGTTTATTCTTTCACCAATTTAGGCTGGCAGGGGAACAAAGCCTAGAACTACTTCCTTTTTCCTTCTATGGAACACAAAGCTCCATGGAAGCCATGTCACTAAGAATGCCAGCCTTCAAGTGAAATTTACAGCTCATCTCCAGACTACAGAGAACAATTCCCCTGGAGAAAATGGCTGCTTTGGAGGGTGGACTTTATGGCACTGTGCCACCCTGAGGTCTCTGTCTTTCCATGGTTCCATCCACAAATCTCCAGGAGTCTCCCAACCTGGAGATGGCAAACCTACCCCCACCCCCTGGTAGTGACCAGAGAAGTTATGGTAGGGCTGCCAAGTCCAATTCAAGAAATATTTGGGAACTTTGGGGGTGGAGCCAGGAGACATTGGGAGCAAAAGTGTGACAAGCATAATTGATCTCCAAAGGGAGTTCTGGCCATCACATTTCAAGGGACCGCACACCTTTTAAATGCTTTCCTTCCATAGGAAATGAATAATTGGGGCACCTTCTTTGGGGGCTCATAGAATTGGACACCTTGGTCCAATCGTTATGAAACTTGGGTGGTAGTTTGGGGAGAGGGGCTGGATGCTATGCTGAAACTTTGGTGTCTCTACCTCAAAAAACAGGGCCCCCCAGAGCCCCAGATACCCGTGGATCAATTCATTATTTTCTATGGGAATAAGTCTGTAGGGAATGATAGAGTTCCCAGCAGACATTTCCCTCCCCTCCCCCCGCTTTCTGATGACCCTGAAGTGGGGGGAGGGCCTCCAACCGGGGGATCCCCTGCCCCCACCTGGGGATTGGCAACCCTAGGTCATGGCGACCCCGTATGCACTTTTAGGTGGCTACAAGCAAGACCGGATCTACATGGTTTTTGAGGGGGGGCAAAATTAAAAAATGGTGCCCCCTTATGGGCCATTCTATCTTATGGTTCCATAGAGTACAATGGACTTCATATCCAATTTGGCGCCCCCCCCCTCTGTCGGCGCCTGGGGCAAGCACCCTCCTCTGCCCCCCTGACTTCAAGTTTACCAGTTTTTCCGCCATAGCAAGCAGCCTCCCGCTCCCACTGCTTTAAGGTGCTACTGGACCCTTTCTTAATGGAGTGGTAGGAGCAAAAATGATGGGAGACGTTATCATGTAATACTGTGACATCACTTCTAAGTGAATGATGTCATGCCATTGTGCAATGCTCTGGGAATTCTCTTTGTCTCTATGGTTTAGAGATTGGGGAAGTTCCTATGGCAGTGTGAGATATTATTTCCCCCAGTTTCTGGCCGCTGCTCCCCCCTGCCCCCCCCCCAATATTCTCCTGGTCAGCAACTCAAAGTGGTTAAGGTGGGGCTGTCAAATGAGTATTAGACAATGGGCTTATTCATTTCACTCCCAACCATTCCTCTGGATAGAGAGTGAATTCCATCACAGTGGGAAGGGTGAGGAGACTGAAGGGAGAGAATTCCCATACCCCCTCACTGCCTCTGTTTTGTGCTAATAGTTGTGTGATGGAACCGGCCCAATTTGACCTTCAGGAATAGAACATTTTTGTATCTTACTAAGCTTAGATGTACCTGCTCTGCTTAAACATCTGGTAGGTCAAGTTTTTAAACCAGGGACAGAAGGATGCATTTTGAATTGACTTTTAGCTGATCTTCTGGTTGCTGATCATGTGCTGTGCTAAGATTATGCTTGTAACCTTTCACTTTTTAAAATAAACTTTTTACTATTTTGAATGCCGGCAGTAAAGCTCTGTACCACATAGTTCCCAAACTGCCTTAGACAACATAAGACAGGAGTCCTGGGAAGGGGGAATGCATGCAGTTGGCAAGGGTGCCAATCCTCCAGGGGTCTCCCAAAGAAGGACTTTGTGATAACCAGATGCTGGGTTGGCAGAGGATCTTGAGGTCAGGCCTCAGAACTAGAAAGGGGAACTGAGAGTCCTGATTTTCTCAGTCAGGAACCCTTAAATTGAGAAGGTGGGGCAATACACCATAATAGCAGAAAGAAGAACAGCTCCCCCCAGGAGTTGGCAACCCCTGGGGAAGCTGACAGGACTGGTCTGAAGGTCAAATTGGACTGGTTCTGTCACAAGTTCTTAAGTAGCGGTGAGCATGCTTTGCATCAAGGAAGTTCTATCTTGATCCTTGTCATCTCCAGTTAAGATGGGATTGAGCAGTCGGTGGTAAAGAAGGCCGTTGAGGAGAGCCCAAGCTGGTGCCTCCAGCTCCCCTCTTTTTTTTTTTATCCTAGGAAAGGTAATAGATGGGTTTGATAGGTGGGGGACAGGCAGGTAATCAGCCATGTAGGCTGCCAATAGTGCCTCCCTCCTAGATGAGTTGCTGTAGCCAGGTGGTGATGGGGTCATTTCAAATAGCTTCCCAGAAGGCCAATGTCTACAATCCATTCCTAAACCTATGATAAGAAGGAAGGGCTTATCATTAGAGATCTGATTGCTAGAGCCATGCCCATGAAGAGATTGTGAGGTCTTGACTCTTGAGTGCATTTCAGGAAGGAAGGAAGGAAGAAGAAGAAGAGTTGCTGGTTGTGGTGGTTGGATTTATACCCCACCCTTCACTCAGAGTCTCAGAGCAGCTTACAATCTCCTTCCCTTCCTCTCCCTAAAACAGACACCCTGTGAGGTAGGTGGGGCTGAGAGAGCTCTGAGAGAACTACTCTTGAGAGAGCAGCTCTTTAAAGAACTGTGACTAACCCAAGGTCACATCAGCAGCTGCATGTGGAAGAGTGGGGAATCAAACCTGGTTCTCCCAGATTAGAGTCTATGCACTTAACCACTACACCTTCTTATCATAGGTTTAGGGTTGCCGCCCCCCCCCCCCCCGGTCCTCCTGTAAGAAGAGCCCTGTAAGCTCTTGGAGGATTGGCTACATCAGGGGTGTGCGGCCTAATATGCAAAGGCATTCCTTCTACAAAAGAACTCCCTGCCCATGATGGCTTCCAGGTCATGTGCCAGATAACCCCTGCAGAAAGTGGGAGGTCACAAACAACCCTCTTGGTTCCTCATTGCTGGAGCGCTGGAGCATCGGATCATATTGCCTGGCTATTCCTGGAATGTATCGCTATTGATGTCGTTTCAAGAAGAAGAAAAAATCCCTTGCATTTCCTCTTACTATCTGATACATGCCAGAGCTCTCGACGGCACTCCAAATCTTTATTAATCAAAGCGAAGTTGACTGCTGTAGTCTGAGTTGGAGTATAATCCTTAAGACTTGGTCCCCCCCCCCCTCAAAAGGGGGGAAAGGAAAAAAGAGAGAAACTAGTGATAGCTTGCCTGACAACAGAGTAAACAGATTATTGTGTTATTGCTGGCTGATTGCCGGAGTTATTTTGGAGCTCTATAATTCATTTAAAGAGATTTTTGACATTTATGAAATGACTTCCATAATCAACTGACAGTGCAATATCCTATAATTGTTCAATTAAAAATGACTACTAGTGCATTCATTTATTAGCAGAATCAGATAATTGTCTTGCCACTAAAGAGTGCTTCACACACATCGCACATCAACTAGAAATGTTTGAGGAGAAATCTTGCAACACTAGAGCCAAGGTCCTGGGGATTTTTTTTTTCCCTTTCCCAAGCAAAGGTGTAATTATTACAGACCCCTGTAGTAAATACAGCTCTGCGAAATAATTTCCCTTTAAAAGGAGGAAAAGAGGGAGGGAGGGCTCACTTTTGCAAGGTGGATCTCTGCCTTAAAACTGATAGCATTTCATTCAAAAGGGACAAATGCGATTCTCCAATACCAGGCCTCAGATTCAGCAGGAGCTCACAGGAGCACAGCTCCTGAACCTTTCTGTCAGTTTCCCCTCCTCCTCCCCACCTACGTTGTCCACTGAATAGTAGGTGCAGTTGCATAACAGTCCCTGGATTAGGAGAGCGGGCAGCCAGCCAGCCAGCAGGGGCTTTGCCACACTCCCAGCATCCCTCATTAACCCCTGGAGAAGCCCACACACACCTTTTCTCCACTTCTTATGTGATTTTGGGCAGTGGGTGGCTTGCTGGCCTTTTGACTGGGGGAGGGGCGGCCCAGGAAAGCCCCAGGGGTGCGAGGCTTGCTTGAGCTGGCTGGATCTCTAGCCAGCCCAAGCAGACCTTGGTCGCCCAGGGGTCTCCTTTCTTGCATCGGGATGCTTTTGGATGGGGTGGTGGTGGTATATGCTAATGTTATGCTAATAAGCTCCACCTCCTATTTTTCTACAAAATGACCCCTGCCCAAGATCATTAGAGTTCACACCATTTCTAAAGGTGCTCAGTAGAAAGCATTCGTTCAAGCAGAGCTCTAGAGAGGACTCTCCTAGAATTCCCTCTGTCATATTTTCTCTCTGTTTCTCCTTATAATAATAATAATCCTTATGGTGTGCCATCAAGCCACAAGTGATTCATGGTGAACCCAGGACTATGGGGTTTTCAAGGCAAGAGATGAGCAGAGGTGGTTTGCCATGGCCTTCCTCCAGGGCTTTTTTTGTAGCAGGAACTCTTTTGCATATTAGGCCATACACCCCTGATGTAGCCAATCCTCCTGGAGCTTACAGTAGGCCCTGTACGAAGAGCCCTGTAAGCTCTTGGAGGATTGGCTACATCAGGGTGGCGTGGCCTAATATGCAAAGGAGTTCCTGCCACAAAAAAAACCCTGCCTTCTTCTACTCAGCTGCCCTGGTTTTCATTGGTGGTCTTTCATCCAAGTACTATCCTAGTGGAAGAACAAAAGAGCAATATGGTTGACAGCAGATGGTGGCATTCTATTTGACGGGGACATCAGCTGTTTCACAACAAAACAGATTTATCAACGCAGTCTAGGAATCATTTGATATCCCCCCCTCCCCAAATCCCTTTTTCCCTGTGAGAATTCAGCCTAGGATTCTTTGTTTTCACACAAAGTTACTTCTTCAGTATTAATATTATACACGTAGTGTACATATAAATGGTGTAAGTCAGGGGTGACCAAACTGTGGCTCGGGAGCTACATGTGGCTCTTTCATGCATATTGTGTGGCTCTCAAAGCCTCCACCACCCTGTCAGCCCGCTTGGAGAAGGCATTTCTCTCTCTTAAATCATTTCTCCAAGACAAGGCAGCTGGCAGGTTAGAGAATGCATTTAAAGTTAAAGTTGCTTTCTTTTCAACTCTTCCTCCCCATCTATTTGCCCTTCCTTCCTTCCTTCCTTCCTTCCTTCCTTCCTTCCTTCCTTCCTTCCTTCCTTCCTTCCTTCCTTCCTTCCTTCCTTCCTTCCTTCTCTCAAACATCTGATGTTCATGTCTTGTGGCTCTCAAACATCTAACATTTATTTTATGCAGCTCTTCCATTAAGCAAGTTTGGCCACCTGTGGTTTAAGTTGTATCACTTGTACATAAAAAACCCACATAATATTGAAACAAATGAGGATGCTCCGTCCTCTCATGGAGAAGTTCCAAATGCTCACAAAAATGCCAGTTTGAAAAACTTTTAAAAATTATAATTGTTTTCACTGTTGGTTGGTTATAGGGATCTTACCACTCCTGTACTGAAGGTTCTGGGGTGGTTACCCCATCTGTTATCCATCTGTTTCTGACCACAATTCAAAGTGCTGCTTCCTAACTTTAAAGCCTTAAATGGCTTGGGGCCAGGGGACCTGAAGGGCCATCTCCTCCCATAGGATCCAGTCCCTCAATTAAGATCAATTAAGCTTCCCTCAGATTTCATCCCCCCCCCCCCAGCCTTTTGCCACTCCTTCAAGGTCACCCCTCCACCCACATCAAGGTGATTCCACCAACTCTGCAGCTTCTGCTATCCTTCCCCCTTCATCGACGTACAAGCTCCATTTCCCCCTCATTTTAAATATTTCATGTTTTTGTCAAGCAGTATGAGACTAGTGATATGAGACTACCGCTAGTCTCAGATCATAGAATTTTAAAATATTAAAATGATGGGGGGCGGAGTTTAAAAGGAACTGTTTGAGGTTTAGTTCCCTGCTGGTATTGACTTGAAAGAGGAATCAGAGAGGAGGCAAATGGCACCATCTCCAGTGTAAAAAATCCCCAAGGATTTCAGTGCTGCATGCAAATAATTGAAGGGGGGGATGGTCAACATGGAATGAAATTGACATGAAATGTAGAGAGAGAGGAGGGATGGGAAGCCTAAAGCTTTGAAAATATTTTTCCCTTTAATGCTATTGTGAACACAGAGCAGAGGGGGGGGGGGCGTGTTTTACACTTTGGCAGTCTTTGGAAGCTTAACATCAGTGGTGGAATTCTAGCAAGAGCTCCTTTGCATATTAGGCCACACACCCCTGATGTAACCAATCCTCCTGGAGCTTACCATAGGCCCGGTAAGAAGAGCCCTGTAAGCTCTTGGAGATTTGGCTGTATCAGGGGTGTGTGGCCTAATATGTAAAGGAGCTCCTGCTAGAATTCCACCCCTGCCTAACATTAAAAAGGCTGCTAAGCCACATGGACTTTCTGCAAACCACTGAACTTAAGAATTGCTTGGGAGCAATCCATTTGGAGGGCAGAGTGTAATCCGCACAGAACAGGCACTGGATACTGTCAAGATCATGACCAGTGTGCTGGATCAAATTAGGGAATCACAAAGAGAAAACCATGCGCATTTGCAAGGAAGAAGAGAAAATTAGGGTTACTATGCAGCTGCAACAGAGCCTCAGGAAAAATATTGCCAAACCAAATTGTTCTCTTTTTTTTCAGTTTAGTAGCACAAAACTTTAAAAAGCTATCCAGAGCTTCTGCCTAAGAACATCTTCCCCATACAAATTGCACCCCTGTCTAAACACACACGTTGCCAGCAATCACAGCTTGTGATGCCAGTGTCAGTGGGTTCTACCCTGCATCTTGTACTGTTGTATAGGTGATCTGAAATGTGTATATTCAATGGTGTTCTTGCCTGGGTCATCGGAGCCTGTAGGATGGAGCTTGGGGACTCGAGAACAATGGACAGCAGGATCCAAATCCCTGCTGCCCTGCTCCAATCACAGGCCCCCTGCTGGTTTGAATGGTCCAATAGCATGCTTGTGCAGGAACACTGAGTGTATGTTGGCCCCATTGGCCCAGTTCTCCAGTCGTTTAGTGCAGCCCTATACCGTGCTGTATCTAATAAAAGAGCTATGATCACTACCACTTCGCCTCTTCCTTGGGTTGAACCCACTATATTATATGTACATTCAACATATTCCCCCACATGGAACAAAAGGGTTCCAGAGGAGATCCAGGAAATTACAGGCCAGCCAGTCTGACTTCAATACCGGGGAAGTTGGTAGAAAGCATTATCAAGGACAGAATGAGTAGGCACATTGATGAACACGAGATATTGAGGAAGACTCAGCATGGGTTCTGTAAGAAAGATCTTGCCTCACTAACCTGTTACATTTCTTTGAGGGGGTGAACAAACATGTGGACAAAGGAGACCCGATAGATATTGTTTACCTTGAATTCCAGAAAGCTTTTGATAAAGTTCCTCATCAAAGGCTCCTTAGTAAGCTCGAGAGTCATGGAGTAAAAGGACAGGTCCTCTTGTGGATCAAAAACTGGCTAATTAATAGGAAGCAGAGAGTGAGTATAAATGGGCAGTCTTCTCAGTGGAGGACGTTAAGCAGTGGAGTGCCAAAGGGCTCAGTACTGGGTCCCATGCTCTTTAACTTATTCATAAGTGATTTGGAGTTGAGAGTAAGCAGTGAAGTGGCCAAGTTTGTGGATGACACTAAATTGTTCAGGGTGGAAAGAACCAGAGAGGATTGTGAGGAACTCCAAAGGGATCTATTGAGGCTGGGTGAGTGGGCATCAACATGGCAGTTGAGGTTCAATGTGGCCAAGTGCAAAGTAATGCATATTGGGGCCAAGAATCCCAGCTGCAAATGCAAGTTCATGGGGTGTGAACTGGCAGAGACTGACCAAGAGAGAGATCTTGGGGTCATGGTAGATAACTCACTGAAAATGTCAAGACAGTGTGCGATTGCAATAAAAAAACAACAACGCCATGCTGGGAATTATTAGGAAGGGAATTGAAAACAAATCAGCCAGTATCATAATGCCCCTGTATAAATCGATGGTGCAGTCTCATTTGGAACACTGTGTGCAATTCAGTCAAAAAAGGATATTATAGCACTGGAAAAAGTGCAGAAAAGGGCAACTAGAATGATTACAGGTTTGGAACACTTTCCCTATGAAGAAGGGTTAAAACGCTTGGGGCTCTTTAGCCTGGAGAAACATCAACTGCAGGGTGACATTATAGAGGTTTACAAGATTATGCATGGGATGGAGAAGGTGGAGAAAGAAGTACTTTTCTCCCTTTCTCACAATACAAGAACTCGTGGGCATTCAATGAAATTGCTGAGCGGATAAAAGGAGGTACTTCTTCACCCAAAGGGTGATTAGCCGCCCTGAGCCTGCCTTGGTGTGGAGGGCGGGATATAAATAAAAGTTTATTATTATTAACATGTGGAATTATATATATATAAATTTTTGGCCACTGTGTGATACAGAATGTTGGACTGGATGGGCCATTGGCCTGATCCAACATGGCTTCTCTTATGTTCTTATTATGAGAGTCTGTGACTCTTTCCCATTTTTCACAGTGGCCGATAACACATCAGAGAATCCCCTAGTGCTTTGGAATAGGGAAAATGGGGCTTCACAGCCGCTTGTCAGTTTCAACATCAATAACACCCACCCACCCCGTTTGCCTCTGTTTCTTTCTGTACCTTTTCATTCAATGAACTAATGCTAAAATGCATGCACAGTATCTGAACCATGAGGATTTAAATGGAAGGTGCTTGCTGGATACTACTGTGCAGCTTCAATAAGGCAATTGTATACTTTTAAAAAATTTACATCACCCCCCACAAGTCACAAGTGATGTTCCAGCTTGGTGTAGGTTTTTTTTCCTTCAGGCCACTTTGGCCAGGGATCCTGGAAAGCCAGTTTGGTGTAGTGGTTAAGTGTGTGGACTCTTATCTGGGAGAACTGGGTTTGATTCCCACTCCTCCACCTGCAGCTGCTGGAACGGCCTTGGGTCAGCCATAGCTCTGGTTGTCCTTGAAAGGGCAGTTTCTGTGAGAGCTCTCTCAGCCCCACCTACCTCACAGGATGTCTGTTGTGGGGGAGGAAGGTAAAGGAGATTGTAGGCCACTCTGAGATTCAGAGTGAAGAGTGGGGTATAAATCCAATTTCTTCCTCTTCCTCCTCCTCTTCCTCTTTTTTCTTCTTCCACCCCAATTTAGAAAAGCATATGTTTTAAAAATTCTAGCTGCAGAATAAATACACCAGAGGGGGGGGGGGAACGGTGCGTAAGGTGGGCACAGAATCTGAAGTCAAAATTAAAGGCTCACTGCTCTGAAAATCTGCAGTAAGATTTGCATGTGTAATGGCCAATGCCTTGCATGATTAGACATTATTTACCTTTTCCCCAAGCACCACATGCACCACATGAAGGATTTGCAAGCATCTGACCCAAAGCCAAGTTCATAGGGACTAACTAGATGCTATTGGGGGTGAGCAACTGGAGAGCCTTAAAAGCCCAGGAATTCAGGAAGCAGCCAAACCTTCCCCACTCCATGGGAATGACATCGTCTCATTTACTAGAGAAGAGGCAGTATTCCTCAAGGTCATGGTCAGGCCATTGTATAAAGCACAGCATTGCCCGCTGTGTATTTCCTCACAGCAGACTCAAATGGATCAACCAAGGATATCCCCAGAGCTGACTTCTATCTAGCTGAGTCAAGCCTAGGGACATCTGGCACTTGCCTTGCAGTAGGCAGATGACCACTGAACTAAGTCTCAGCTGCCTGGAAAAGAAATGCTCATACAGCCGGGGCTGCGTGGGCTGCACTGGCTGCCAGTTGTATACCGGGTTCGTTACAAAGTGCTATAGCCCTATATGGTCGAGGACCTGCCTACCTGAAGGACTGTCTCTCCCCATATGAACCCCAGAGAGCACTGAGGTCAGTGGGGAAGAACCAACTGACTATCCCCGGGCCGAAGGAGGCAAAATTAAAGAACACTCGCACACGGGCCTTCTCCATTGCAGCTCCACACCTATGGAACCAGCTCCCGGAAGAAGTGCGGGCCCTGCGGAGCCTTGAACAGTTCCGCAGGGCCTGCAAGACCATCCTTTTTAGGATGGCCTTTACCTAACCGAACGACTGTTGGATTCACCTCAAGTGACTCTGCCATAATGTTTACATCTAACAGAATAGCACCAGAAATGTTATTTTTAAAATTGGAATGTTTTTAGGTGAATGTGTTTTTAAAATTCATTGTATATTTTTTGTATGGATTAAGATGTTGTTAGCCGCCCTGAGCCTGCTTCAGTGGGGAGGGCGGGATATAAATAACATGTTGTTGTTGTTGTTATGCTATAATGGCACTGCATTCAATATTACTCTGTCCCCTGCAAGTAAGGAATTGGGATGAGCTAAGGGTTGCCAATCCCCAGGTGGGGGCAGGGGATCCCCTGGTTTGGAGGCCTTCCCGCCGCTTCAGGGTCATCAGAAAGCAGGGTGGGGGGAGAGGGAAATATCTGCTGGGCACTCTATTATTCCCTAGGGAATCCAATTCCCATAGGGTATAATAGAGAATTGATCTGCAGGTATCTGGGGCTCTAGGAGAGCTGTTTTGTATAGTACAGGCACCAAATTTTCAGCATAGCAGCCAGTGCCTCTCTCCAAAAAAAGTTTTAAAAGGATTGGATGAGGCGGTCCAATTCTATGAGTGCCAAAAGAAGGTGTGCCTATCCTTCATTATTTCCAAAGGAGGGAAGGCATTTAAAGGGATGCTGTCCCTTTCAATGTGATGGCCAGAACTCCCTTTGGATTTCAGTTGTGCTTGTCACAACCTCTGGCTTCACCCCCAAAGTCTCCTGACTCCACCCCCAAAGTCCCCAGATATTTCTACAATTGGACTTGGCAACCCTGGAATGAGCAGGAAATAAATGCCCCTGTATAAACCGATGGTGCGGTCTCATTTGGAGTACTGTGTACAATTCTGGTCACCGCACCTCAAAAAGGATATTATAGCATTGGAAAAAGTCCAGAAAAGGGCAACTAGAATGATTAAAGGGTTGGAACACTTTCCCTATGAAGAAAGGTTAAAACACTTGGGGCTCTTTAGCTTGGAGAAACGTCGACTGCGGGGTTACATGATAGAGGTTTACAAGATAATGCATGGGATGGAGAAAGTGGAGAAAGAAATACTTTTCTCCCTTTCTCACAATACAAGAACTCGTGGGCATTCGATGAAATTGCTGAGCAGACAGGTTAAAACGGATAAAAGGAAGTACTTCTTCACCCAAAAGGTGATTAACATGTGGAATTCACTGCCACAGGAAGTGGTGGTGGCCACAAGCATAGCCACCTTCAAGAGGAGGTTAGATAAAAATATGGAGCAGAGGTCCATCAGTGGCTATTAGCCACAGCATATTATTGGAACTCTCTGTCCGGGGAAAGTGATGCTCTGTATTCTTGGTACTTGGGGGTGGGGGGTGGGCACAATGGGAGGGCTTTTACTGTCCTGGCCCCACTGATGGACCTCCTGAGGGCACCTGGGTTTTTTGGCCACTGTGTGCCACGGAGTGTTGGACTGGATGGGCCATTGGCCTGATCCAACATGGCTTCTCTTATGTTCTTAACCCATAAATGATAAGTACCTCTAGGAATCACCTAAAACTCTATGGTAGATTTTGCCATGGAGTTTCTGGAAATTCCTGGACCTACCCGCTGTCACTTCTGGGATGCACATCCCAGTGTTACATGTGCCTTCAGGCTCAGCCTGGGAAACCTTCACAAATGTGAGAGATGCAAGGAGACAACAATTTTGCACCTCCTGTTGCGTCCATCTTATTCTGTGACAGTGCCATCCTAAGTAGAGTTAGACTCTTCTAAGCCCAGTGAAGTCAATAGCCTTAGAAAGAGGGTAGACCTGCTTAGGATGACACTGTGAGAGCGCTAAGCATATTCCACGTTGATTGGGCAATCCACATCATAAGGCAGAGTGCCTTTTTTAAGCAACAGATTTTAACTGCCATTATCACAAACCATCTGCTATGTACAATCATAAATCAATATTCTATTAAATAATAAGAAAACCAAGAAGGTAAAAAAAGACCGGGGGGGGGGAATGATGTAAGCAAACGATCGCAACAGCAAGACTGACTGCAACCCCTTCATGACGGTAATGATTTTTTTTTTAATTATCGTTCTGTTTCTAAGGACAACCTTCCAGAATTCTTGGCTGAAGTTCATAATTTACATTCAGATAATGATAATTAAAGAAATCCAGTGCAAAGTCACCAGATGGGAGATAATGCTTAATTTGTGGTTGCTACAGCAGAGCGTTTAATAATATGTTGCTTCAGATTTTCAACAAGGCTTCCGTCTTGTTCCTCTCTCTGCGCAAATCACTCCACACAACCCTCAGTCTGATCATCGAAAAAGAGGGTCGCTTTCTCTACGTAGCCACAATAAACGTCGGCGACATTTAAAGCAACTGCATAATTAGAATTTGAGGCACGCCAGCTGGGTCTCCAAAGAGGGAACAGAGGAACAAATCCTACTCTCCCACCAAAATTTCCAACTCTAGGATTCTATGTCAATTAGATTTGAATCCAGTAGCACTTTAGACATCAACAGGGCTTTTCTTTTCTTTTGTAGCAGGAACTTCTTTGCATATTAGGCCACACACCCCTGATGTAGCCAATCCTCCTGGAGCTTACAGTAGGCCCTGTAAGAAGAGCCTTGTAAGCTCCAGGAGGATGGGCTACATCAGGGGTGTGTGGCCTAATATGCAAAGAAGTTCCTGCTACAAAAAAAGCCCTGGACATCAACAAGAGTTTCAGGGTGTATGTTTTCTGGGGTCAAGGCTCCCTTCACCGGATATGGTGGAAGAGGAGATCTGAGTCCTTTTGTCCTAATCAGAAGAGGGAAAGGGAGTTGCAAAGGATGCTTGTAAAGCAGGGGTGGGGAACCCTTTTTCTGCCAAGGGCTGTATGGATATTTATAACATCATTCGCGGGCCATAAAAAATTACCAACTTAAAAAACAGTGCTCTGTCGAGGCAGAATGATTCGGGCCAGCAAAATTAATGTAAATAATTGTTTTTCTATTTGAAATCATGTGGGGAGAGCCAAATCTGGCACACACACACACACATGGCCTGCCACCCTAGGCCAATTCATAGCAGGACTCAGTAGCAGATTAGACCACATCCCCTAATATTAGCATATTAGGTCACACACTCATTAGCATATTAGGCCACACCCTCTGGGATAATCAAGTGCAATAGGCTTCCCAACCCCCCCGCTCTGGCGGGGGACTTCTGGGTTCGCAGCCTAATCTCCCGCCCCCCAGAAATCGGGAAGCGGGGGTGGGGGGTGGAGGGGGGGGAAGAACATACCTGCAGGCTTCATATTGTTGAGATCCTGAGCCGTTTGTAAAATGTGTGGCCCCTTTAAGGCTGGGCAGGAAGCAGGAAGAGCTTCGGAGAACAGCCCCTCCCTTTTTTTTTCTTTCATTTTCTCAGCAAGTAGAGTTCTCCAATCTGGTAAGTATTTGTGTGTGTGAGGGAGGGGGTAGGGGATTCCCTGGTTTGGAGGCCCTCCCCCCCTTTAGAAAGCGTGGGGGGGGAGGGAAATGTCTACTGGGCACTCTATTATTCCCTATGGAGAACGATTCCCATAGGGAATAATAGGGAATTGATCCGTGGGTATTGGGGGTTCTGGGGGGGCTATTTTTTGAGGTAGATGCACCAGATTTTTAGTATAACATCTAGTGCCTCTCCCCAAAATACCCCCCAAGTTTCAAGAAGATTGGACCAGGGGGTCCAATTCTATGAGCCCCAAAAGATGATGCCCCTATCCTTCATTATTTCCTATGGAAGGAAAGCATTGAAAAGGTGTGCCGTCCCTTTAAATGTGATGGCCAGAACTCATTTGGAGTTCAATTATGCTTGTCACATCCTTGTTCCTGGCTCCACCCCCAAAGTCTCCTGGCTCCACCCCCAAAGTCCCCAGATTTTTCTTTAATTGGACTTGGCAACCCTAAAGTGCAAACTGAACTGTGACAGTAACTTTTCCAGGCCCTGCAGCAATTCTGGCCGGCCAGCCAGGCCCCAGGGAGGCTGCCGCACAGTACATCTGGGCCCTGTGATCCCTGCCTGGCCCTGGGGAGGCTGCTGCACAGCACGGCTGGGCCCCATGATCCTCGATGGCCAGCCAGGCCCCAAGGAGACTGCCACATGGCTCGGTTCGGCCCAGCAATCCCCAAGGGCCACACCAAGTGACCTCGACGGAGGTTCCTCACCCCTGTTGTAAAGGATGCCAAGCTACAATGTATATTGGAGTCAGGTTGATTACAACAGAGGGGAAATGTCTGACAAAGGAGAGCGTTGACTCTCAACATCTTACGTGTTGAAGCTCTTGTTGGTCTCGAAGGCGCTACTGGACTTTAGAAAGAGTCTGACTTTCTACTGCAAGAGCAACATGGATACCCTCTGGAACTATAAGCTGTCAGGGACTGGAGTGGGCAAATTCTTTCTCCCCACTGATTTTCCTTTAACAGATTCTCACCCACATTCAGGGGTGGAATTCTAGCAGGAGCTCCTTTGCATATTAGGCCACAACCCCCTGATGTAGTCAATTCTCCAAGAGCTTACAAGGCTCTTTTTTGTAAGCTCTTGCAGGATTGGGTACATCAGGGATGTGTGGCCTAATATGCAAAGGAGCTCCTGCTAGAATTCCACCCCTGCCCACATTCAACATTCTAGACCTCCTGGAGCATATTCAGTGATCATGAGTCCAAGCGCTCTCTCTCTCTCCCTCTCTCTCTCTGGAGGATCACTTGGGATCACCAGGCTCACAGCTCACTCATGAACCCAACAAGACTCAACTGTTACCCTCGGCTAAAAGAGGAAGCAGTGGACAAGTCAAACATGGAAGCATGGCTCTTTTTTTTTTTTTAGGAGAAATGCACAGGAATGAAGTTCCAGCTGGCTTGGCATCAGGGGGTGTGGCCTAATATGCAAATGAGTTCCTGTTGGGCTCTTTCTACAATAAAACCCACCCCTGCATGGAAGTGACACATCATGCTATCACTGACGCTATGACCACTGCACCAAACCATGTTCTCTCCTGAGACTCCTGGACTACAGGACTCTGAACTATGAGCCTTGGGCCTGCTCAACGATCATGACTCTTGGACCCGTGCCTGAACCACCTCAGACTGTTGGGCCTCACTTTCTATGTACCACTCTAAACTGGACTCAGCTCTCTTGGTATCTGACCTTTGAACTGAACTTTGATTCTGACTTGGGAATTCAGCTTGGACTAGACCTAGCTTCTGACACCTTCAGCTTCTCCAAGTATCATTGTCTTTTCCAATTAGACTTGTCTGCTCATGATGTGACCAAAGTACAATATCCTCAATTTAGTCTTTTTTTTTTTTTACTTTCTAGGCAGAATTTATCTAAAACCCAGTTATTTGTCTTTGATTTGAACTAGAATCCACTTATTTGTCTTTTTTGGCAATCCTTAGTATCTGTACAATGCTCCTCCAACACCACATTTCACATTAATCAATTTTCTTCACCTCACTTTTCTTCACTGTTCCAACTTTTACATCCATACATAGTCATGGAGAACACCATGGTATGAATGATCTTGACCTGGGTCTTCAGCGACACTCCATTACATTTAAGGGTCTTTTCTAATTCCTTCAAGGCTCCCCTTCCATGACTCACTCTCCTTCTGATTTCTTAGTAGCCATTTCTGTTTTTATTGATGACTGAGGCAAGCATAATATACCTTATTTTTCCTTTATTCCCAAAACAACCCCGTGAGATGAGTTAAGCCAGGGGTGTCGAACTCATGAGGGCCAGATGTGACATAAATGAGACCTTGTTGGGCCGGGCCATGTCAGGCCAGGCCAGGTGTGCACCTATTTAAGATTAGGTAGCAAAGATATAAGCTTTGTAAAGGACACAGACAAACACAATTAATTTTTTTTAATAAAAAACCTTAAAACATGCTTAAAATGTTAGCACTCATTGGTCTTAAAGGTGCTTTCTTGTATTTCTCCCATGAGATCCAGGGAACTGGGGAAAGGAAGCTCTGGCTCTTTCCTTCCTTCCCCAGGGGACTGGGGGGGAACCTCAGCCAATAGAAGGAAGAGACGCTTGATTCCGTATCTCTGCTGTGTGATTGAGAGAGCCTGAGAAAACAAGCTCTGCCTTTCCCCCCTTCCTCCCCAACTGGCAGATGACAGCCAGTTGCTCGGGGGGGCTGATAGGAGCCCTCTGGGGGCCTGATTTGGCACCCCCGGGTTAAGCTGAAAGTGAGTGGTTCACCAAAAGTCACTCAGGAAGCTTAACTGCAGAGAGGAGATTTGAACCTTGGCTCTCCCAGATCTTGGTCCAACACACTAATGATCACACCACACTGGTTCCATTAACTTTAATGGTTTTAAAAGGATGTAATACTGGGAACATAAGAAAAGCCCTGGTGTAATACTCCAGTGGTCCATCTAGTTCAGCATCCCATCCAGCAGAGTGGCTACCCAGTTGCTCTCTGCTGAGGATGACACCATTAGTATTCGAAGTGATGCCTTCATTGAGTGGTATGGTCACAATCCAGGGGATGTAGTGATGTAGCTGTCCTCCAGTGTTCACATGAGGAATTTATAATTAAACTGTAAAACAGTAGGGATGAGCAAAATCTCACTATTTCATCTCTTTTTATATTATTATTTATTTCTCTCAGCAAATTCAGTTCTCCACTTTTCTGTGTTGGTTTCATAGACTCGTTTGCAGGGCTTTTTGCTATAGCAGGAACCTTTGCATATTAGGCCACACCTCCCTGATGTAGCCAATCCTCCTGGAGCTTACAGTAGGCCCTGTAATAAGAGCCCTGTAAGCTCTTGGAGGATTGGCTACACCAGGGGTGTATCGCCTAATATGCAAAGGAGCTCCTGCTACAAAAAAAGGCCCTGCTTGTTTGCATTATATAAGCATATGGTAGGTTTCCAGACACAATTTATAACATACAAAGTAATCTGGTTTTGCATATAATAGACCTGTAATGCATATATTGATACTGAATACAAAGAACAATCACTGTGGTATATGGGCAACTATACTCTGTTACATGAAATGGGTCTATAATTAGTTACTCATCTTGTTTTATATTGTTTTACAATAACGTAAGGATGAGCCCTGTTGAAAATAGTGCTGTAAGATTATTTTAGGGATTGTTATTGTCATTTCTCTTTGTTAATGATAATTGTGAAATTCAGATGTCGTTTTACCAAATACGGTATAGTAGCCTTTGTATCACAGTGATTGTTCCTTGTAATTAGTAATTTACAAACTGATCCCATTGATATTGATGCATAAGTAATATCGGAAAACATGTACATTTTCCAGAGGGAGGAAACTTGGGCAAAGAAACAGAAAGCAGAAATAAAACATGATGGGCTTGATTCACACAAAGTTTGATTCACACAAGTAGGGCTTTTTTTAATAATAGGAACTCCTTTGCATATTAGGCCATACACCCCTGACATATCCAATCATCCAACTGCTTACAGGGCTCTTAGTACAGGGCCCACTGTAAGCTCGAGGACGATTGGCTACATCAGAAGGGCATGGCCTAATATGCAAAGGAGTTCCTGCTACAAAAAAAGCCCAGCACACAAGACAGAAACAAAATCACAATTGGAATTCTCACATCAAACAAATAGAGATAAGGAATTTAGATTCACCCCATGCATTTGTTTGCATCCTCTCAAATAAGAGAGGGAGGTATGTGGAAGCAACTTCTATAAAGATTCTCTAGATGGATTAGAAAGCAAACACAGAGACTACATGTGAAGACACAGGCACTGTGATGCACATTTGGATTTGTGGTGTTCAATTGCCTCTTTGTGACCTCACAATCCTGAGGGCACTAAGGATCAGCAATGGGGATTTGGAGAAGGGATACTCATTCCATATATTGATTTGAATGAATGAACCTATTCTTGTATGAAGGTTTCTACTATTTTTTGAATGATCTGCTCCATTCAGTCCATCTGCACCAACAAGGTATCTGTGTGATTGGCACTGGATCCAGGGGGTGCTGGGAATCAAGGTTCATTTAACCTCCAGTTTGGTGTCGTGGTTAAGTGCACAGACTCTAATCTGGGAGAGCCGGGTTTGATTCCTCACTTCTTCACATGCACCTGTCGAGTGATCTTGGGCAAGCCACAGTTCTCACAGAGCTGTTCTCTAAAGCAGTTCTGTCAGAGCTCTCTCAGCCCCACCTACCTCACAAGGTGCCTGTTATGGGGATAGGAAGAGAAGGAGATTGTAAGCCACTCTAAGACTCCAAGTGAAGGGTGTACAATCTCCAATCTCTTCCTCTCTTCTTCTGCGACTCCAAGCAAAAGTGTGTACAGCCAAGCCGGAATGTATGAGGGGCTGCCGTTTGTAGCAAGGGTCCCGTCCCCTTAACACACAGTCAGCTAGGCAAGCCAACAGGAGAGCAGAGCAGAGATGTGGCTGAGGCAGACATGATCATCTGACTCTGAGGGAAAAGAAGAAGCATCTGAAGCAAAGACCAGCTAATCCCCATTCCAGAAAAAAGGGGCAGCAGGGGAAAAGGGGGTAAAGACGCAGCTCCTTCCCAATCTAGCCCTATGGAAGATGCTTCTGGAGTTGAAAAAATTATCATATTTAAACTCTAGACAGGTGGAGACCTGGAAAAAGCAAAAGACTTCCAATCTGGCACCAACCTATGCCACAGTCAGAGAAGTGATGTTATCTCTTTGCTCTGGTAAGAGCCAGTTTGGTGTAGTGGTTAAGTGTGCGGACTCTTGTCTGGGAGAACCAGGTTTGATTCCCCACTCCTCCACTTGCACCTGCTGGCATGGCCTTGGGTCAGCCATAGCTCTGGCAGAGGTTGTCCTTGAAAGGGCAGCTGCTGTGAGAGTCTCTCAGCCCCACCCACCTCACAGGGTGTCTGTTGTGGGGGAAGGAGATAAAGGAGATTGTGAGCCGCTCTGAGACTCTTGAGTGGAGGGCAGAATATAAATCCAATGTCTTCTTCTTCTTCTTACCTGGAGGTGATTCCCACAAGGCTGCCAAGGGTTGACATGCTGCTGGTTAACAAGAACATAAGAGAAGCCATGTTGGATCAGGCCAATGGTCCATCCAGTCCATCACTTTGTGTCACACAGTGGCAAAAAACCCCAACCCATCAGGAGGTCCATCAGTGGGGCCAGGATACTAGAAGCCCTCCCACTGGTTGGGAAATTCTAGGGGATTTGGGGGGGTGGAGACAGAAGAGGAGGGTGGGGTTTAGGTATGGGAGGGACCACAATAGAGATATGATACCTCGCAACTCCATTTTCATGGCATGAAGGTGAATAACATCACCTGGTAAAGACCTTCCAACAAAGCTTCTCTAAAAGCAGCATGTTGGTTTTTCGCCAGGCTCTTGGCTACCCTACCTAGATGGGCCATTGTTTGTTTGTTCCCCCCCCCACCCCCGCAAGGCTCTTTTTATGCTCGTGTTTGGTTCACTTGATTGTAGAAGTGCCAACCTCCAGGTGGTGGCTGGAGATGTCCTGGGATTACAACTGATCTCCAGGCAACAGAGATCAGTTCACCTGGAGGAAATGGCCACTGTGGAAGGCACAGGTGTTACACCCCACTGAATTCCCTCCCCTCTCCAAACGTCACCCTTAGGCTTCACCCTTCCCCCAAATTGCCGGGTACTTCTAGAGTTGCCAGGTTCCCACCAGCCACCAGTGGGGGGGGGAGGCTAACCCAGAGCTAGCAATTGTACAAATTGGGCAGGCCTGAATTGAAGGTACAACCAGAGAGAGCCCGTTAAAACCAGGGGCGGGCAAACAGTCCTGGCGCACCAAGTGATTTTATTCACCTCACAAATGTTCTGATGTGCTGATGATTTCATTCATGCATAAGTCTGTTATTGGTTTTATGAGGAAAGATTCACGTATTGTAAAGATGCATTAATAATAATAAAGTTGTTGGGGGGGACAAATGTTGTGTTAGGTATTTGGTGTTGCTTTAAAAAGATTTGCGTTTGGAAGCCCATTTTTCTTCCTGTGGTATGGATCTGAGGGAAGGAGGCTTTTGATAAAGACAGTGCTGGCAGCCGGGTGATAAATATTATTTCTTTAACCTGCCTAGCTTTGCCAGCCACCTGCAACCGCTGCCTGCCGCCCGTTGGAAGCAGCTCATTAACTTTCCCGGAGCTTCCCTGGAGTTTCCCCCTTGTTTTCTTTCACCTTGGGTGTGTGCGGCCTTCTCGCCGAACAGCTAACTACACGGCTAGGCCGCCTCAGCTTTGGCACCAGAAGCGCAGGCCGCTTCAGGCAGCAACCTCCCCGCTAGGGCTCAAAAATCTCTCTTAAACACATTAAGCAGCCCATTTTGGATTGATAGTGCAGTAATTATTCCGTTTCACCCTAAAAACCATCCTGGGGTAATTGGCGCGGAAGAAAATTACCCAGAGTCCTCTGCCACCTGGTAGTTAAGGAATGAATCCAGGGAAAGATAAGTGAAGCAAGGGGAGGGGGGAGAGGGAAGGGGGGGTGGAAATCGGCGCTTATTTGATTTTAATCTTGCCACTTTGCAAGCATTTAAATTGCCTTAATCAGGTGGCTGGCTCCCAGCCCGACTAGTAATCTGTTATCAAATTTGAAACTAGATTTTTTTTTTAAATGTCAGTGTAGGCTGAGAATTGAAGTCTATTAATGGTTATGAGTCTCTCTCCTAAAACTTCCATAATCTACGTATTAATGATCCCTTTTACACAGCTGTCAAATATTACTTTATTAGGAGTCCGTATTAGCAACTGTGGCGTTGGGCTGTGATTTAATTATTTGTTTGGGGAGGGTGGTTTTTTGTTTGTTTGTTTTTTAAAATTTCAGGCCGAATGACACTTCACCTCTCCTTCCGTGCTACCGCTTAAAACGTACACACACATGCAAGTGTACACAGACAATGCCAATGATCTTAACACTGAAACCTGATTTTTCTGAGGCAATAACCAGAGTGTATGGAATAACCTTGATAAATGTAATTGAATTTTTCCCTCAGATAAGATTAACTAGTGGTAATTGTGAATGGGAAAGGCCTGACCCTCTACAAATGAGATGTATGACGAGCTGAAAATAATCAATTCTTTTTTTTTCTTCCCCCCTTCTTTCTTTCTTTTTTTTTTTATTTCCCTCTCTCTAGCTGTCTCTCTCTCTCTCTCTCTTTCCCTAACACACGAAAAAGGAGAGAAAAATAAGAGAAGAGACAGAGACTGAAACAATAATTCGGGGTCCTTGCAGGATGAAGCATTTATGGCCTGAAATGTTTTTGTCTGTGCTGATTATCTCCCTATTTTCTCATTGTGTCTAATTGTGCTGAGCGTGGTTTAAAATGAGATCAACACAATTAAACCCCAGTAGGCTTAATTAAGGGAAGGACTTAATGCTTAACAAAAAAAAGGGGGGGGGAGGAATCAGCCTTTGGATGAATGTTGGGTGTGTTTTACTGGAATCCCCTCCATTAAACCTCTCAAAATCTTGCTGCCAAAATTGCCATTTAAGAAAAAAAAAATCACAGTTATTCCATTAGTTGACAGGATTGTACGTTTTGTTTTTGCTCATTTCAAGAATTACATAGAAAAGGAAAAGAAGGGTTCAGAACCTTCTTTTTTTATGGAATAACTTGGGGAAAGGTTCTGTATGCTTCAGTTTCACAAACAGGTTTAAGAACATAAGAGAAGCTATGTTGGATCAGGCCAACGGCCCATACAGGCCAACACTCTGTGTCACACAGTGGCCAAAAAACTCAGGTACCATCAGGAGGTCCATCAGTAGTTCCCAAATCTCATTTGAAAAATACCTGGAGATGAGCCCTGACCTAGATAGCCCAGACAAGTCTGATCTCATCAGATCTCTGAAGCTAGGCAGGATCGACTCTGGCAAGTGCTTGGATGGAGTCCTCCTTGGAATACCAGAAGTTGGGAGGCAGGGGCGGGCTTTATTCAGCCACCTCCCTGAATATCCTCCAGGCCCCTCATAGGGGTCAGTCAACAAAGGCTGCCATGACTTCCAGGTGCAGACACACTTACACAGGTATCCACGCACACACGTATAAAATACAAAAATACGAAGAAAAGAAAAGAAAAATAGCTGGAGATTGGCAAGGTGGAGCCTGAGAAGGCAGGGGTTGGGGAGGGGAGGGACCTCAGCAGGGTATAATGCCATAAAGTCCATCCTCCAAAGCAGCCATTTTCTCCAAGAAAACTGATCTCTGTCATCTGGAGATTAGCTGTAATCCTGGGAGAACTCCAGCCCCCACCTGGAGGCTGGCAACCCACATATACCTTTGATCCAAAGTTACTTAGCCAAACTGATTATTTGTTTTGGAAGATGAAAAAAAAATGAACTGAGTGACTTATCTTTGGCTCATCATCTTATAATTTGATGGAATCATTTGGTGTTACATTTTATGCTTTTATTATATAGACACCTCCAGGGTTTGTCTGTTTGTTTTGTCTAGCAGGAATGCAGTTACAGCTGACTTGGTGTCAGGGGATGTAGCCAAATAGGCAAATTAGTTCTTGCTGGGCTTTTTCTGCAAACCGCCCCCCCAAAAAAACCCTGCACGAAACAAGGGTGACACCAGGGGTGTGGCCTAATATGCAAATGAGTTCCTGAGTTTGGTGTAGAGCCGGTTTGGTGTAGTGGTTAAGTGTGCAGACTCTTTATCTGGGAGAACGTTTTGATCCCCACTCCTCTACTTGCACCTACTGGAATGGCCTTAGGTTAGCAATAGCTATCACAGGAGTTGTCCTTGAAAGACAATACGTGGGTTGCCAGCACTACTTTTGTGCCATACCATCTGGCTTTATATCATCTTGCTGAATTAACTGTTGCACTTTACCGAATGTTGAAGCTGATTTTTATTATGATTTTATTGTGATTTTATCTCAAATTCCGCTCTGAGCCCCCTCTCCTCACTCACAGCGTGTGTGCTCCTTGGAGCCTCCCTTCCCCAATGGACACTGCCTGGCCGGTTTCGCATTCCCCGGGTCTGTTAAAGACTAGGGAAATGCGAAAGAGGACAGCACCAGCACAATGCACTCCTGGAAGCCCAGCAGGGATAAATTAACCAATTATAAAAGCTGAAGAAGGTTGAGCCCCATGGTGCAGTGTGGTAAGCTCTGTGGTAAGCAGTGTGGTAAGGGTCCGGATGGCATACATCTGAGAGTTCTGAAAGAACTCAAAGTTGAACTTGTGGATCTTCTAACAAAAATCTGTAATCTTTCATTAAAATCTGCCTCCGTTCCTGAGGACTGGAAGGTAGCAAATGTCACCCCCATCTTTAAAAAAGGTTCCAGAGGAGACCCGGGAAATTACAGGCCAGTCAGTCTGACTTCAATACCGGGAAAGTTGGTAGAAACCATTATCAAGGACAGAATGAGTAGGCACATTGATGAACACAGGATATTGAGGAAGACTCAGCATGGGTTCTGCAAGGGAAGATCTTGCCTCACTAACCTGTTACATTTCTTTGAGGGGGTGAACAAACATGTGGACAAAGGAGACCCGATAGATGTTGTTTACCTTGACTTCCAGAAAGCTTTTGATAAAGTTCCTCATCAAAGGCTCCTTAGAAAGCTTGAGAGTCATGGAGTAAAAGGACAGGTCCTCTTGTGGATCAAAAACTGGCTGAGTAATAGGAAGCAGAGGGCGTTTTCGCACTGACCTTCTAGTGGCGCGACCACCCTCTTCACACCGGAGGATCTGCCCGGATTTCGCACAAGAAGCGCCGGCGCACCCAAAAGAGCCGGCGACTCCCGTCGCGAAACCCGCTCAAACGTTTTCCTGCTTCTTGGCGGTTTCCGTTTGAGCGGGTTTCGCGACGGAAGTCGCCGGCTCTTTTGGGTGCGCCGGCGCTTCTTGTGCGAAATCTGGGCAGATCCTCCGGTGTGAAGAGGGTGGTCGCGCCACTAGAAGGTCAGTGCGAAAACGCCCAGAGAGTGAGTATAAATGAGCAGTCTTCGCAGTGGAGGACGGTAAGCAGTGGGGTGCCGCAGGGCTCGGTACTGGGTCCCATGCTCTTTAACTTGTTCATAAATGATTTAGAGTTGGGAGTGAGCAGTGAAGTGGCCAAGTTTGCGGATGAGACTAAATTGTTCAGGGTGGTTAGAACCAGAGAAGATTGTGAGGAACTCCAAAGGGATCTGTTGAGGCTGGGTGAGTGGGCGTCAACGTGGCAGATGCGGTTCAATGTGGCCAAGTGCAAAGTAATGCACATTGGGGCCAAGAATCCCAGCTACAAATACAAGTTGATGGGGTGTGAACTGGCAGAGACTGACCAAGAGAGAGATCTTGGGGTCGTGGTAGATAACTCACTGAAAATGTCAAGACAGTGTGCGTTTGCAATAAAAAAGGCCAACGCCATGCTGGGAATTATTAGGAAGGGAATTGAAAACAAATCAGCCAGTATCATAATGCCCCTGTATAAATCGATGGTGCGGTCTCATTTGGAGTACTGTGTGCAGTTCTGGTCGCCGCACCTCAAAAAGGATATTATAGCATTGGAGAAAGTCCAGAGAAGGGCAACTAGAATGATTAAAGGGCTGGAGCACTTTCCCTATGAAGAAAGGTTGAAACGCTTGGGACTCTTTAGCTTGGAGAAACGTCGACTGAGGGGTGACATGATAGAGGTTTACAAGATAATGCATGGGATGGAGAAAGTAGAGAAAGAAGTACTTTTCTCCCTTTCTCACAATACAAGAACTCGTGGGCATTCGATGAAATTGCTGAGCAGACAGGTTAAAACGGATAAAAGGAAGTACTTCTTCACCCAAAGGGTGATTAACATGTGGAATTCACTGCCACAGGAGGTGGTGGCGGCCACAAGTATAGCCACCTTCAAGAAGGGTTTAGATAAAAATATGGAGCACAGGTCCATCAGTGGCTATTAGCCACAGTGTATGTGTGTATATAAAATTTTTTGCCACTGTGTGACACAGAGTGTTGGACTTGATGGGCCATTGGCCTGATCCAGCATGGCTTCTCTTATGTTCTTATGTTAAGCTGCAGTACTGCAGTCCAAACTCTGCTCATGACCTGTATTCAATCCCGGTGGAAGCTGGGTTCAGGTAGCCGGGGTTGGCTCATCCCTCCATCCTTCCGAGGTCAGTAAAATGAGTACCCAGCTTGCTGTGGGTACAGTGTAGATGACTGGGGAAGGCAATGGCAAACCACCCCGTAAAAAGTCTGCCGTGAAAACATTGTGAAAGCAACATCACCCCAGAGTTGGAAATGACTGGTGCTTGCACAGGGGACTACCTTTAACTTTTTTGTTTACCTTTTTAAAAACTGAAGAAGAGCCAATTACAGTTTCTAAAGATTGGCTCCTGTTGAAGTCGTCTGCTGCCACTCATCCTTCCTACTCTACTTTAACAGAGCCATAGGGTGGGAGCCATAGCTCAGTGGTAGAGCATCTGCCTTGCATGCACAAGGTCATATCCCTGGCACCTCCAACAAAAAGGATCAAGTAGAAATGGCTATGTGAAGGTCTTGTCCCTGGAACCTCCAGCTAAAAGGATCAAGTAGTAGTCCCACAATTTTTTATTGCTTAATCTCACAATTTTTTAAAAAATAAAATAAAATTTAAAATAAAAAAACTGCAAATTAAAAATGTAAATAGTTTCAAGTTTCTTCATTTTTCCTACAATTCTCTGGGTTTTTTAAAAAATTTCGGGGTTGGGGGGGGCTACTGGGCACCTCGCCCAGGGTAACAAAAGCCCTAGCACCAGCCCAGGGCACTACATCACTTTAAGTGTGTATAGGTGTAAAGGAGGAGAGGGAGGAAGAGATTGCATTTATACTCCGCCCTTCACTCGGCATCTCAGAATAGTTTACCATCCATATATTTATTGCTCACAGACCATTTGGTCATAAGCAAATGGCAATGAAATACAAAATTCATCAATAACAGATTTTGCAGATTTTACAAAATAATAGCTTACAATCTCCTTTCCTTCCTCTCCCCACAACAGACACCCTGTGAGGTAGGTGGGACTGAAAGAACTGTGACTGACCCAAAGTCACCCAGAAGCTGCATGTGAAGAAGTGGGGAATCAAACTTGGTTCTCCCAGATTAGAGTCTCTGCACTTCACTACACCAAACGATCTCTGAATGGGCTGCCTCTCTTTGTCTTAAATTGAGAGTAGTTCTCTGAACCCTCCTCCGCTTTGTCCTCTCACTCTCTCCGCACAGGGCCTTCTGTGGAGACTCATGTAAATAAAATGCCCTCCTACTCTCACGTATATGATGCTGGATTAGCTGGCTATTTGTAATAGGGAAAGTACTTTTTAAATTAGGCTTCTCTCTCTTTTCTTTAGTCTGCAACTGGAATGGGAACTGGATCTACCTGAATAAAAGCAATTGTACCATTTTTGCAATATACCTCTTGGGAGATTTATTTACCGCACTCAGTACCAGTCTTCTATGACTGGGGAAAACTCTGCCGTATTAACCAAATCTCCCAATACATGTGATCTAGCACAGCACAAACAAGACTATCTCTGTGGAGTCTTGTGAGCAAAAATTCTACTTTGTGAGCTACTGCCATTAAAGCAGTGAGCTACTGCTTAAATTAGTTTGCTCCAGCAGGGCCAGATTAACAATTAGGCCAAGTAGGCACTGGCCTATGGGCCCTTACGCCTTTACGGAGCCTGGGCCAGCTCCCCCCCCCCAATCCCTCCCCCCTGCTTGCCGCCTTTGGAGCCTGCATGCGCAGCCAGCAACTGAGCCGCTCTTGGTTCAACCTGCCTGGTGCGGCTGCTGCTGGCGTTGTTGCCAAGTTTGCCTCTCTCTGCCTCTCCCCCTCAGCTTTGTCAAAGGGGCTTTTGAGAAGGTGCCTGCAGGCTGCAGCGGGGGCCATGGGCAGTGGGGTGCTGCCCCCCCCCCCCAGAATTTGACTGCCTAGGGGCCTCCACAGGGTTTAATCTGGCGCTGCAGGGTCATCCTTCCTGAGGTAAGACAAAAATGTATGAGCCAGGGCTAAAAAACTGTGAGCTAGCTCACACTAACTCAGCTTAGAGGGAACACCGATCCCGACCCTTAGCCGCTATACTCCACCAATCCCTAAAACAGATTTACAATTGAGGTGACCTAGAACCTGACCATTCATCCCTATGGTTTTCCGCTTAGAAGGCTAAGAACAACTTGCTAGAGCTCTTCCCTTTGTTGGATGTTGCATAGGTTCTGAGGCAGACTTTTTTTTTTTAGAAACATAAAAATCTCCCAACAATGAAATTAATCAGAAAGTACAAAAGAAAAGCAGCTGGCAACCATCTCTTGAATAATGCAAAAATGTGCTGATTTAAATTACGTGTCAGCCTTAATGTATTGTCTACACAGAAAATAGAATGTATGCACCCATATGGGTCTATAGTCAGCTTGTCATATTTCATTGTCTGTGGAGTAAGTATTTTAATTTAAGGTAAAGGAGAATATATGAAATTTGAATACTTGAGGGCTTTCTGATTATTAATGTTGCCAAAGCACATAACAAAAGAAATAACACATTGAGCACCATGAATATATTTTTAAAAATAATAATAATAGTAATGAAGTAAGAAAGACGTGGACGGGGAGTTGGGGGGAAGGTATTCCTTTATAGTGCAAAAAGTTATCAACTAATCCTGATTTTTTTTAAAAAAAAAATGTGTCACTACCTCTGTCTCTACATTTGAATCATCTAATTAGTCAGTGGGATCAAATATGATATAAGGAAAGGAAGTTACATCTCCTTCATTGTGGTGTTCATTACAACACCAATTACATGAAAGTAAGGAGGGGAGAATTGGCCATCACAATCACTTTCTTCTGTACAATCTTGGTGAGATGGACGTAAATTCTAAAGAAGGTTTACTTGTTTCTTTTCTAACCCAGTTAGCGAAATTCAAGTCTATGCGATAGTTGAGGCATATGAGGCAATGAGCTGCCTTGCTTCCAAACAACCAATCCATCAGGTCATATACTGACCAATAAAATTACTAAACCCTCACCCGGGTAGCCTAAGATAGGCCAATTCTGTCAGATCTCGGAAGCTAAGAAGGGTTCGCCCTGGCTAGTACCCAGATGGGACACCACCAAGGAAGTCCGCAGTCACTACGCAGAGGCAGCCAATAGCAAACCACCTCTGAAAGTCTCTTGCCTTGAGAGCCACAAGACATGAACATCAGATGTTTGAGGGAAGGAAGGAAGGAAGGAAGGAAGGAAGGAAGGAAGGAAGGAAGGAAGGAAGGAAGGAAGGAAGGAAGGAAGGAAGGAAGGAAGGAAGGAAGGAAGGAAGGAAGGAAGGAAGGAAAATAGATGGTAGAAAGAATGCAACTTTAACTCTAAATGCATTCTCCAAGCCACTAGTGGGGGCTTTGAGAGCCACACAATATGTGTGAAAGAGCCACATGTGGCTCCCAAGTCACAGTCTGGCCACCCTCCATTCTAACCTGGGTGGCACTGACCTGATTGGCCCAGGCTAACCCAATCCTGTCAGCAGGGGTGGAATTCTAGCAGGAGCTCCTTTGCATATTAGGCCACACACCCCTGATGTAGCCAAGCCTCCAAGAGCTTACAAAAAAGGGCCTTGTAAACTCTTGGAGGATTGGCTACATCTGAGGTGTGTGGCCTAATATGCAAAGGAGCTTCTGCTGGAATTCCACTCCTGCCTGTCAGATCTCAAAATCTAAGCAGGGTTATTTGTGGACAGACCTTGGAAGCTATGCAGAGTCAGGCCTGGTTTGTACTTGAATTGGAGGCCTCCAAGGAAAACTGCAGAGGAAGGCGATGTCAAACCACCTCTGCTTCTTACTTGCCTTGAAAGCCCCTTGTGTGAGGTCACCATAAGTAAGCTGCAACCAGGCCTCATTTTGGGGCAGGAGCTCGCAGGAGCAGAGCTCCAGAACCTCTAAATTGTATTGTGCTCTTTCTTACCTTCTCCCCCCGCAAAAAAAAAAAAACATATATATATTTCTGGGCTCCATTGTTCAAACCCCCTGTGAGAATTTTGCTGAACTTTAAGATTTGTCAAACTTTCTAATATTTTTTTTCCCACAAAAAAATGGGAAAATAACCAAAACATCTAAAGCAGACAGATGGAAATCTTCATCCTGCTACTGTGGCCACATAGGAGAAAGTAATTTAAAAAGTATGGTGGGAATAAGGTTTTATTATGGCAATTCTCATTCAAGAAGCATTTTAAGGTGGATGCTGAGCTGATATAATTTAGTCCATCTTCCAGTGATGTCAAGGGTGTGTGGCACATGCAAATGAGTTATGCAAATTAGTTATGCTAATGAGCACTGGCACCTCTTTTTCTACAAAATGACCTCTGGCTGCAACTCAGTGGCACTTTACACACACAAAAAGCATTTTCAGCCATTTCCTCCAATGACATCACTCCCTCCCTCAAGAGTTGAGAATGGCTACTTCCTTAAAGATCTCCTGGATGGGTTTGAAGACATGATTTCTCTGGAATAAGAAATGATGAAGCAAGAGGAACAGTGCTTCTGGGGAACAGACTTTTATTGGTCTTTTTCCTGTATTTTAACTGACTTTTTATTGCATTTTACTGGCTTTTTATCGATTCTGTTGCATTTTATTGTGTTGTAAACTGCTTTGGGGACTTTGTAGTTGAAAGGTGGTTCATAAATAAACTGAACTATATGGGACTGTGTGGCTCGGAGCCCTCTTCAGGCAGAGAAGGAATGTGAAATGGCTGTCCCCGCAGTTGTTAGGCAGTACAGAACTGCTGGATTGGCTGTGCTTAGTATAAATATTAGGAGCCTGGGTTTATGCCCTTGCCTAGTCAATAGAACAGCACCTACTAAATTGCACTTATGACAAAATGGCCATTTCCATTTCTTGTTTATTGTGTTTGCTGTCATTGTCATTGGTTTCAATCCACCTCTTTTTCATTGCTGTCATTGAGGCCATTTTAATGTCATTGATGCGTACACAGACATATAGGTCATTTATCCTAGGCCATTTATATGCAACCGGCACAGGAAGAATGTTGGGGGAAATGGGTTATTTACTTATTTATATACCTCCCATTCCCTAAATAGAGCTCAGGGCAGTGTAGGTAGGGTTGGATCCTATCTAAAAAGCAGGGGCATTTTTTCTTCAGCTCCCCCTTCCCACAACAGGCATCCAACTCTACCCCAATCTATTCCTTGGAGGAGGTCCCCTGCCCACCCACAAACAGCTCTTCAAGAGGGTATTTAGGGGTGCAACAAGAGGGGAGAAATGGTGTTGTTGCATCTCTATAGATGAAACTCCATCCACAGGGATCCAAGACAATGTGTTAACTTTTGAAGGGGGGAAATGTCAAGAGGAAAGAGAACACTGAGGTAACAATTATTGATTTTTGTGTGTGTGGTGTGTGTGTGTGTGTGTGTAAAGGGTGTCAAGTCACAGCCGACACGACTGGGGTAGGGCTGCGAAGTTCCCACTGGGTGACAGAAGCAAACCCTAAGGTTCCATGATAACCAGCCCCCAAAGAAGCAATAAGGCAACTATATAAATTTACAAAACAAACATCTATAATATTTAAAACACTCTCAGACAAACCATCTTATAAACATACCCTGATATACAGAACACCTAAAGTGAAAACAAAGGAAGGACATAGTCCTTTGAAAGTTCATGATAAACAGTCCCATGTAGACGATAACAAGTCCTTCCACATTCAAAGGAATCCTCGGTCCAGTTGCTCCTGAGGAGACCCCGTAGTGTATCTGAATGGTTTTAATTCCAAATGTATTAAGCACACAGCATCACACAGTGACGAGGTAGTGCTTTATATTCCCTCGTTTCACTAAAAGCTTTGATCAGCTTTCAACAGCTTTATCAGAGCATGGGAAGATTTCAATTCTTTGCGCACAGTTAAGTTACAATTTTCCAAAAGTCTTGCCATATTGCTAGAATTTCACCCCACTTGACAGCCTTTACACACACACACACTGAGAGAGTTTGTGAGTCCTACATAACCGCAGCAAAGGCTCTGAATTGAGCCAGAAAGCCTTTCCGGGATTTGCTGTCCAGAGACACACCTCTGGATGGTTTCATTGTAAAAAGTCATGTTGACCAGTCTTCTCATTATTTATCAGGCATTGTTGTACTTTGATTGTTTCTCTTTGTTGGCATATAGGCTAATTTGTACTACTACCTTTTAAAAAAACATTTATTGTAATGCCAATAAAGGTTTTTGGAATTGGAATTGGATTTATCAGGCACATTTCACTGGGAAGTTATTATTATAAGTGCCCAAACTGAGAAAGAGACACCCCTCCCCTTAAAACGGGATTGGTATATTTCTCAAATGTGTTCCATGTTTAAGAGAAGGAGGAGGAGATTGGATTTTTACCCCTCCCTTTACTATCCAAAGGAGTCTCAGAGCAGCTTACAAAACATCCTTTCCCTTCCTCTCCTTACAACAGACACCCTGTGAGGTAGGTAGGGCAGAGAGTGCTCTGACAGAAACTGCTCTTGAGAGGAAAAGCTCTGCGAGAACTTGTGACTGATGTCAGATGCATGTGGAAAAGTGGGGAATCAAACCTGGTCCTCCCAGATAAGAGTCCACGCGCTTAGCCACTATACCAAACTGAACATGTTTAGTAATCTAGCTAATTAGATGGAAATACTTCCCAACTCTTGGCTTCCTACCTGGGAAGTTGCGAGCAAACCATCGTATATCCTTGAGAACAAACAAGGACCTGCGCTGTTTTTTTTTCTTTTATTTCTCTGCCTTTGACAAGCTTTATTATTTCGTTTATCCGCTCTTCATAGTGAGATGTAAACATCTTACTTCTCAGTGCGATCGTATCAACAGTGGGTCAGTTTAAAATATTGGGAATCAATACGTTATAAAACATCAAGCGGCACTTAAAAAAAAAAAAAGCCGGACAGTCAAATGCAAGGGATGTCAATTTATTATTTTTTAAAGCACACTTCAAGTGTTAAAAAAATGTAATAAGATGATAAAATGCAAGGTTTGTTTTAGCTGTATATTTTTACACCGAAGGATGGTTTGACATGGGAAAGGGGGGCCTTACATTTAAAAACAAAACAGAATAATTGCCTTGAGCTTTACCTAGCAAGCAGAGCAGGACTGGGCAGAAGCAGCATCCACACACCCACCCTCTCCTTGTTAGACACAATGTCAATCAAGTTAGGACCCCCTGTTGAGGTTGCCAGCTCCAGGTTGGGAAATACCTGGAAATTTTTTTTGGGGGGTAGAGCCTAGAGAAGATGGAGTTGGGGGAGAGGAGGGACCTCAGTGAGGTAGAATGCCATAGAGTCCTCCCTCCAAGGCAGCCATTTTCTCCAGAGGAACTGATTTTGGTCATCTAGAAATCAAATGTTATAGCGGGAGATCTCCAGGTGCCACCTGCTAGCTGGCAACCCTAGCCCCTGTAGACAGGAACAACCCCGCCTCCCTTCCCCTCTATTGTAAGGTGAATTCAGACAGGTTAAGGTAAGCAGTAAAGATTTATTGAACAAGAACAGTCACAAACACAGGCAACTCCAGTCAATCTATACACTGTGGCCAAGTAAAACATGCCCCCTTTAGTTGGTGGCAATCCCTCCTTTTGGTCTCTCCAGGATCCTTTATTTGGATTTCCTGGAAGAAATGTTTCACATCCTGATTGGCTGGTTCTAAGTGAACAGCCAATCGGAATGCAATCCTGGAGAGTAATGGAAGCATGCTTCAAGCTCAAGAACTATGATACATAACACCCTCCCTTTCCCATCTGAGCCATTCTGTGAAGGTGACAATGCAGCTCACCTGGAAAAGGTGAAAAGCCCTTTAAAGGGCCAAAAAAAAGGAGGAGGAAATGTAGAACTTTGTTCTGCTATTTTTTTTAAAAAAAAATGAAGGTTAATTCTCTCCTCACTGGCTGCCGATACTTTGCCTGTAAATACCTCACAGTTCCCCTTTAGAACTGGATCAAAGGAACAGAATCATAGAGCTGGAAGAGGCCAAACAGACAATCTAGTCCAACCCTTCCTCAAGGCAGGATCAGCCTAGAGCATCCCTGACCAGTGTTCTTTCAGCCGCTACTTGAAGATTACCAGTGAGGGCACCCCCCAGGCAGCCCATTCCACTGCTGAGCTACTTCTACAATTTCAAAAAAATGTTCCTAATGTCTCGCTGATATGTTTCCACTTGTAATTTAAACCCATGACTGTGAGTCCTGTCCTCTGCTGCCAACAGGAACAGCTCCTTACCCTCCTCTAAGTGACAGCCTTTCAAATATTTATCAGCTCCGAGTTGGAAAATACCTGGAGATTTAGGGGAAGGAGCCTGAGGAGGGGAGGGAGAGCCAGTTTGGTGTAGTGGTTAAGCATGCAGACTCTCATCTGGGAGAACCGGTTTGATTCCCCACTTCTTCACATGCAGCCAGTTGGGTAATGTTGGGTCACCCACAGTTCTCTCAGAGCTATTCTCTCTGAGCCAGTTTGGTGTAGTGGTTAAGTGTGCTGACTCTTATCTGGCAGAACCAGGTTTGATTCCCCACTCCTCCACTTGCAGCTGCTGGAATGGCCTTGGGTCAGCCATAGCGCTTGCCAGGGGTAGTTTTGTAGGGAAAAAGGTGGTGGAGCTCATCCAGGGATTGTTATGCAGCTGCACCTATTATTCAATGGACAAGGTGGAAAGGAGGAGGTGAAAGTGTCAGAAAGGTTCAGGAGCTGCGCTCCTGTGAGCTCCCGCTGAATTCGAGGCCTGACGCTTGCAGAGCTGTCCTTGAAAGAGCAGCTTCTGTGAGAGCTCTCTCAGCCCCACCCACCTCACAGGGTGTCTGTTGTGGGGGAAGAAGATAAAGGAGATTGTAAACTGCTCTGAGATGCAGAATATAGGGTAGGATATAAATCCAATGGGCTATGATTTATTTATTTATTTACCTTATATTTATATCTTGCCCTCTCCGCAAGCGGGATCAGGGCAGCTAACAATCAAATAGCATCTAAAAACAATACAATTCTAAAATTACCAATATCGTTAGAATACAATCACAATGGTGCTACTTAGAAATAATGGTGAATCTCAACACATTCTTCAGCAGGCAATTCAACTTCAGAGTTAATTCTTTCAAATTAGATCTTCACAGTTTCAATGTCACTGTCAGTGATCCTTGAGATGTTACACAATTTACAGTAGGTGGCATTACTCAGTTCTTGGAGGATGTGGCAGCTTTCTCCCATCTCAGATGTTGTAGGGTGTGTCCATAGCGCTGGTGCTGCCACCAAGAAGGCCCTGGCCCTGATGGAACTCAGCCTGGCCTCCCTTGGTCTGGAGATGGAGAGAAGATTTTGACCTCTCAAATGCAGTGCTCTCTGGGGGATGTGTGGGGAAAGATGGTCCCATAGATAGACAGGTCCCTGACCATATAGAGCTTTAAAGGTCAACACCAGTATCTTGAAATAGATGCCATAGAGTCCACTTTCCAAAGCAGCCATTTTCTCCAGAGGAACTCTGTCACCTGGAGATAAGCTGTAATAGTGGGAGATCTCCAGCCACCAGCTGGAGGTTGAACAAATCAGAAGGCAACCACTGTGTTAACAGGTTTTAACCACTAAATATAACAGACTTGATAAACAAACTTATTCTTAAAAGCTAGTACTGTGTATTTTTCTATGTACATAAAGACAGACCAATTTCCCACCAGCCTTATGCCGCTCTCATGCTCCTCTTCTCAGTGCTCTGGGGCTGCAACTAGCTTCACCTTTTTCGTGCAGCAAACAGAAACTGGTTTTTAGAGGCTCTTGTTTGCTGCGCGAAAGAGGTGGAGCGAGTTGCAGTCTCGGGACAGATAGTGTGAAATCTGACGGAAGCCCCGCAGAGAAGAGGACAGTGAGAGCTGCATAAGGCTAGTGGGAAATCGGGCACAGCTTCTAGTTATAATCACAATTTTCACAATCTTCCACAGTACAAGACTGCTTCGGTAATCCAAATCACAAAATTCAATACAGTTCAACCAGTCATTAGTTTAACAAAAACCATATGTATACGTACAATTCCAAGTCAATAAATAGGACTTGATATTTGAAACAACAGTCAAAATCTTCCCAGGCAACACTGGCTTTTGTGCAGGGCTTGTCTGAGGCTTTATGGGAAGAGTACCCCATCTCCTTGTTTCAGCGACAACCTTCTTCAGAAGTCAAGTGCTTCTTAAAAGAAGAGGACAGCAGATTTATACCCCGCCCTTTTCTCTGAATCAGTGTCTCAGAGAGGTTTACAATCTCCTTTTTATCTTCTTCCCCCACAACAGACACCCTGTGAGGTGGGTGGGGCTGAGAGAGCTCTCACAGCAGCTGCCCTTTCAAGGACAACTCCTACAAGAGCTATGGCTAACCCAAGGCCATTCCAGCAGCTGCAAGTGGAGGAGTGGGGAACCAAACCCAGTTCTCCCAGATAAGAGTCTGCACAGTTAACCACTACACCAAACTGACTGAAAAACTGGGTCTCCCTGTTTATTATGCTGGCTTCCCAAAATCTCCAGGTTTTTTCCCACCTGGCAGCCCTACTGATACACCAAGACTTCCACCAACTTCCCAAGCAGAGGTGATGTATCGTAGTGCTAAGTGAACTCCTTGAATTCATCATCTCCAATGTGTGACAGTTTCTGATACATGCATCAGCACTGACCACAGCAGCTATCAAACTGCCTAATCTATCTCAAAATTGCCATTTTCCTCAGGGCTTTTTTTTGTCGCAGGAACTCCTTTGCATATTAGGCCACACACCCCTGATGTAGCCAATCCTCCAAGAACTTACAGGGCTCTTTGTACAGGGCCTACTGTAAGCTCCAGGAAGGTTGGCTACATCAGGTGTTCATGGCCTAATATGTAAATGAGTTCTTGCTACAAAAAAGCCCTGAATGTCATCATCACCACCACCACACAAACCAAGACAGGAACACATTTTCGTTTTGTGTTAATGCTAAGAAATGGGGCGACACACACCTTCTCAAGCTCCTTTTGTTCTCTTTGCTGAGACAAGCTTGTACATATGGGGCCCAAGGGAGACAAACTAGCAATGGAAACAAAAGCAAACGGGGTTCATACATCACCAGGCCAGAATTGATCTTTTACCTTCTTGACTCATTCTTCTTGGTTAAAGACTGCATGGAAAGTTGGAGAGCCAACCTGGAAAGAACTTTTGTCATTTTAGACTCCACGTTGCCTTGGTCTCATGCCTTGGTCTTCATGCCACATCCCTCCCCCCCTTATTTAGGATAGAAAATTGTGGTTGTCATTGTCAATATCAATAATTGTTCTATTGAAATTGTGAGCTTGCACCTTTTAAAAATCCACTCGTTAATAAGCAACACATCATCACTGACTAGGGTTGCCAAGTCCTCTTCATCCCCCGGTGAGGGACATTTGTGTGTGCGATGTGCGTGCGTGTGCGCGACGAAATGATGTCATCATTTCGGAAATGATGGAAGTGACATCATCAAAATGGTGGCACCCGTGCAGGGCCATTCTAGGTGTTTCCAGGAAAACTCTATGGTTTTCCCCAGATGCTCTAGCCATTTAGGAGGTTAAAATTCTATGGTACCTATTGTACCATAGAGTTTTACCTCCCAAATGGTTAGAGCGTCTGGGAAAACCATAGAGTTTTCCTGGAAATGCCTAGAGCGGCCCATCACGGAGCACCGCCATTTTGATGATGTCACTTCCGGGTGACGTCATCGCACCAGCGACCCAGGGGGAGGTTCCCCCCGCTGACCCAATGTGGGCTGGCAGGTTGAGAACCTCCCGGGTGGAAGATTCTCCGCCCGGACCAGGGGCTTGGCAGCCCTATCACTGACACATCATTCCTTTGTGTTCACTGATCGTCTACTATAGCTACAATGCCTCCTGCTGGCAGCCATCTTTGCCCACAGCAATGAAAGAGGTGGGGAACACAATGACACATCATTTTCAAGAAAAACCTGGAAGTGGTGTGGGTTGGTTCTAGGAATCGCTAAGAACTCAGTTGTAAAACCATAGAGTTCCCAGCAATTTCTAGACCTACCCAAACTAACCCCTGGGTTTTTCCTGGAAATGATATAGAACAGCACCCATTGTACCCCCCCATGTCCCCAGCCCCCAAACCTTCTGGCTGCCAGGCTTGACGTGGCAACTCTAGAATTCTTTCAGACGACCAACAGTGTTCCTGTATCATCTAATTTGGCTACGGTCCTCCAGCATTTCAAACAAGGCATTTCTTAGCGCCGCTACTGTGATCCGTTTGACAACAGATGCTAGGGAGAGGATTGCACAAGCAAGTCACACGGATGACTACAGCCATGTAGAATTTTGTGCTCCTAATCTCTTCCTCTCTGCCTAGGATTGGACTAGAAGCCATGGTTGCCAACCTCCAGGTGGAGGCTGGAGATCTCCTGGGATGACAATTGTTCTCCTGATGATGGAGAACTGTTCCCTGGAACAGTGGCTGCTTCGGAAGGTGAACTCTATAGAGAGCCAGTTTGATGCAGTGGCGAAGTGTGCGGAATCTTATCTGGGCGAACTGGGTTTGATTCCCCACTCCTCCACTTGCAGCTGCTGGAATGGCCTTGGGTTAGCCATAGCTCTCACAGAAGTTGTCCTTGAAAGGGCAGCTTCTGTGAGAATTCTCTCAGCCCCACCCACCTCACAGGGTGTCTGTTGTGAGGGGAGAAGATATAGGAGATTGTAAGCCGCTCTGAGTCTCTGATTCAGAGAGAAGGGTGGGGTATAAATCTGCAGTCTTCTTCTTCTATACCCTAATGAGGTTCCTCACCTCCCCAGGTTTCTGCCCCTAAATCTCCAAGTATTTTCCAACCCAGAACTGCCTCCTCTAAAGTAATCAAATGTAAAATCTTTCAGTGGGTGCTTTGGTAGGTTGACTCTATGGTATTATACTCTGATGAGGCCCCTCCCCTTCTCAAAGTCCACCCTTTCTAGACTCCACCCCCAAATTCTCCAGAAGTTGGCTACCCTATTGGGAGCGTTTCATTTTGCAAAATGGAGTACAGCTTCCTTGCCAGACAGGTTACTGGTGTTAGGGTTGCCAAGTCCAATTCAAGAAATATCTGGGGACTTTGGGGGTGGAGCCAGGAGACATTGGGGTGGAGTCAGGAACAAGGGTGTGACAAGCATAATTGAACTCCGAGGGAGTTCTGGCCATCACATTTAAAGGGTCAGCACACCTTTTAAAATGCCTTCCTTCCATAGTAAAAAAATGAAAGATAGGGGCACCTTCTTTTGGGGCTCATAGAATTGGACCCCCTGGTCCAATCATTTTGAAACTTGGGGGGTATTTTGGGGAGAGGCACTAGATGCTATACTGAAAATTTGGTGTCTCTACCTAAAAAAAGCAGCCCCTTCCAGAGTCCCTGATACCCACGGATCAATTCCCCATTATTCCCTACTGTGACCTCTAGGAGAACGAATCTCTGTAGTCTGGAGTCAGTTGTATTCTCAAGAGAACTTCACATCCCACATGGAGGCTGGCAACCTAAATTGCTGGCTCCCCCCTTTGAAACTCCTTCCTTTAAGGATTCAGAATTGTTGCTTTTTTAAAAGTCTTCCCGATTGGTCTGAAGATCTGTCTTTTCCAAAGGGCCTATAAGTTGGATCAATAAGGTCATAGAATCATAGAGTTGTAAGGATCCTCTAGGGTCTTCTTGTCCAACCCCCTGCACAATGCAGGAAACTCACAAACACGTCCCCCTAAATTCACAGGATCTTCGTTGCTGTCAGATGGCCATCTAGCCTCTGTTTAAAAACCTCCAAGGAAGGAGAGCCCACCAACTCCCGAGGAAGCCTGTTCCACTGAGGAATCGCTCTAACGGTCAGGAAGTTCTTCCTAAAGTTGAGCCGGAAACTCTTTTGATTTAATTTCAACCCATTGGATCTGGTCCTATCTTCCGAGGCCACAGAAAACAATTCCACAGCATCCTCTATATGACAGCCCTTCAAGTACTTGAAGATGGTGATCATATCACCTCTCAGCCACCTCCTCTCCAGGCTAAACATCCCCAGCTCCTTCAACCTTTCCTCATAGGACTTGGTCTCCAGATCCCTCACCATCTTCGTCGCCCTCTTCTGGACCCATTCCAGCTTGTCTATATCCTTCTTAAAATGTGGTGCCCAAAACTGAACACAATACTCCAGGTGAGGTCTTACCAGAGCACAGTAAAGCGATACCATCACATCACGTGATCTGGACACAATACCTCTGTGTATACAGCCCAAAATTGCATTTGCCTTTTTAGCCACCGCATCACAATGTTGACTCATGTTCAGCGTATGATCCACTAAGACCCCTAGATCCTTTTCGCACATACTACTGCTAAGACAAGTCTCCCCCATCCTATAACCATGCATTGGATTTTTCCTACCTAAATGCACAACGTTACATTTATCCCTGTTAAAACTCATTTTATTAATTTTAGCCCAGTTTTCCAGCCTGTCAAAAGTCATCCTGTATCCTGTTTCTGTCTTCTTCTGTGTTTGCAACCCCTCCCAATTTAGTATCATCTGAAAATTTAATAAGCATTCCCTCTATGCCTTCATCCAAATCATTGATAAAGATGTTGAACAAAACAGGTCCCAGGACAAATCCTTGAGGCACTGCACTTGTCATTCCTCTCCAAGAGGATGAGGAATCATTCACAAGCACTCTTTGGGTGCGGTCTGTCAACAAGTTACAGATCCATCTAATGGTAACAGGATCCAAACTACATTTTACAAACTTGTCAACAAGGGTAGTATGTGGAATTTTATCAAAAGCCTTACTGAAATCAAGATAAACAATGTCTAGAGCATTCCCCTGATCCAGCAAGGTAATCACTTTCTCAAAAAAAGAGATCAGGTTAGTATGACATGACTTGTTCTTGAGAAAACCATGCTGGCTCTTAGTAATCACATCCATTCTTTCTAAATGTTCCAGGACTGGCTGTTTGATGATTTGTTCTAAAACTTTTCCAGGTATAGATGTCAAGCTGACAGGTCGGTCATTACCTGGATCCTCTTTTTTTCCCCTTCTTGAAGATGGGGACAACATTCATCTGCCTCCAATCTTCCGGCACCTCTCCTGTTCTCCAAGAATTCTCAAAAATAATAGCCAGAGGCTCAGAAATCACAGGTCTTTGGGAAAAAGGAAAGGCACAATTGGATTTTAGCATTTTTATTGGGTTTGTTGGATACCACCCTGGTAGACTTTTTTTTAGTCGAAAGGTGGTTTAGACCTAAACTAACTAACTAAATTGACTTGCTCGGGGCAAGTCCAAATCACCTCTGTTTTATCTCCAAGACATTCTTAGGATCTAGCTGGTAACTGTGTCCTACTTTTTGTGCTGTGCTCATCAGGCCTGCCATCACCATTAAGTCAGGGCTACAGCAGGACCAGCCCTACCACTAGGCAAACTAGGTGACTGCTTAGGGAGCCAGCCTTCTGGGGGCACCAAACTGGATGCCCCCAGGGGTGGAATTCTAGCAGGAGCTCCTTTGCATATTAGACCACACACCCCTGATGTAGCCAATCCTCCAAGAGCTTACAAGGCTCTTTTTTGTAAGCTCTTGGAGGATTGGCTACATCAGAGGTGTGTGGCCTAATATGCAAAGGAGCTCCTGCTAGAATTCCACCCCTGGGTGCCCCCCCATACCACTCTGTGATGTTGTCAGTGCAGAGAGGGGGCACCAGAAGTTAGCCTTGCCCAGAGCTTTTTTGTAGGAAAAGTTCAGCAGGAACTCATTTGAATGTTACATAAGCCACACCCCCTGATGTCACCATTGTTTCACACAAGGCTTTTTGTAGAAAAAATCCAGCATGAACTTATTTGGATATTACACCACACCCCCTGATGCCAAGCCAGCCAGAACTGCATTCCTGTGTGTTCCTGCTCCAAAAAAAGCCCTGGCTTTGCCTAGGCTGCCAGACAGTCTAGGGCCATCCCTGGGCTAGGGGATCCCCTACTGTGAGCTCCTTCAAGCAGCAGTGAGGGAGAAAATTAAAAATTCACCAGCATCACAACTGTGTTGATTCCTAGAGCTACAGCAGTTGCTTCCAGGTTTTCCCTAGGAGTGAAATCATCAGGGTGGAATTCTAGCAGGAGCTCCTTTGCATATTAGGCCATACACCCCTGGTGTAGCCAATCCACCAAGAGCTTACAAGGCTGTTTTTTGTAAGCTCCAGGAGGATTGGCTATATCAGGGGGTATGGCCTAATATGCAAAGGAGCTCCTGCTAGAATTCCACCCCTGGACATCATCATGCTCACAACGCCGCCCCCACCATGTCCCTGCCCCCAACCTTCCACCTGGTCCTCAGGCTCAGCCTGGCAATCTTACTTCTCATTGTAGTGAGGTTGCAAAGGTGCAGAAGTAGGTACTCTGTCATTTCTCCATGCAAGCTCTCAGTTCAGAAGTTCTTTGCTATTTCTTATTCAGCTCTACCTGTTCCTTGGTTTTCACCCCTTTTATTTCTAGGGTTGCCAAGTCCAATTCAAGATATATCTGGGGACTTTAGGGGTGGAGCCAGGAGCAAGGGTGTGACAAGCGTGATTGAACTTCCAAGGGAGTTCTGGCAATCTCGTTTAAAAGGACCGCATGACTTTTAAATACCTTCCCTCCATTTGGAAATGATGAAGGATAGGGGCACCTCCTTTTAGGGCTCATAGAATTGGACCATGTGGTCCAATCTTTTTGAACCTTGTAGGGTGTTTTGTGGAGAAGCATTGGATGCTATGTTGAAAATCTGGTGCCTCTAGCTCAAAAAACAGCCCCCCCAAGAGCCCCAGATACCCACAGATCAATTATCCAGTATACCCTATGGAAATCAGTCTCCATAGGACATAATGCCCAGCAGACATTTCCCTCCCCCCCCCCCAGCTTTCTGATAACCCTGAAACGGGGGGAGAGCTTCCAACCCGGGTGATCCCCTCCCCCCCACCTGGGAATTAGCAACCCGATTTTTTCCTCGTTGTGGTCCAGATCTCATCAGCCTCCTTGTTCCCCCAGCTATCTCACTTCTCACATTCTTTGCAGCAACACCTTAAACAAGTTTGGGCCCTGAATTGCCCATGGACAACAGCCTGCAGACTGGCTGGCTTGCAGGTCTGCCCCATCCAGCTCCATGCCAAATCAACTTCTCTGTCTGTTCAACAGACACCACTTGAGCATTTAATAAAAGGAACAAAACACTAGACTCAGATGCCTCCCATGATTTCTCAATACCATAATTTGCCAGCTTTATTTCCTTACACCAAAGCAAAAAAAAAAAAAATATATAGTCTGCACCTTGAAGGGATTTTCAATTTTCGCTCCTTACAGAGACAGCTCCAATTTGGTTTTTATTTGTTTTCCGAAAGTCTTCTTTCTTTTTTTAAACCTGTGCTGACCAGTGCAAAATCAGGTCTGCTAATGTTTATAAAATACCACATTAAGGTTCAAAATGCAATACAGATGCAAGCGCTGCAGCTTCTAACAGATACGCCGTTGATGAAATCTATCTTCGGGCCCGAGCTGTCCAGTTTGTAGTGCTGTCTGTCCCAGTCACCACTGCCAAGAGAATCTGTATACTCATCCCCCTTAGTCATTTTCTTGACTTTTCTGTTTCTTGACTTTGTATATAAGTATATCCTTTGCCCCTTCGCTTAGAAATACACGTTGAGTTTTTTAAATGGTATTCCTTTTTCTGTGCAGATAATCACTCTGTTTCCATGCACTTTGTATAGTTTTCATTAACATTCAAGCAAGTAGGCTCAGAACCAGAACCAGAATCTTATTAATACCATCACTTTTTGTTGGGCCAAAAGCTGCTGAATTTTGTGAAATGTGCCCTTCCCATCAGCAATGCACCTTATTTCGTTCTGTTGTTCTATTGTTTGGTTTTATTGTATTGTTTTAAATTTTAATTGTAGGGTTTTTATTGTTCAATTTATGTTGTGATCCGCCCAGAGCCTGTCATGGGAAAGGGTGGAATATAAGCCTACTAAATGAATGAATGAATGAATTATCATGTCTTGCGGCTCTCAAACATCTGACATTCATTCTATGTAGGTGGGCAGCCATGTTGGTCTGAAGCAGTAGAATAAAGCAAGAGTCAATAAAACTTTGTTGGTCGAGGACCTGCCTACCTGAGGGACCGTCTTTCCCCATACGAACCCCAGAGAGCACTGAGGTCAGCAGGGAAGAACCAGCTGACTATCCCGGGACCAAAGGAGGCCAAACTACAAAATACTCGCACACGGGCCTTCTCCATCGCAGCTCCACACCTTTGGAACCAGCTCCCAGATGAAGTGCGAGCCCTGCGGAGCCTTGACCAGTTCTGCAGGGCCTGCAAGACCACCCTTTTCAGGATGGCCTTTGCCGGCTGAGAGTCTGATGTTGAGTGACTTTTGTTATCATGATCCCACGAATAGAATTTAGCACCTGAAAAATTTTGTATTGTATTTGGTTAAATTGAATGTTTTTTAAAAATTAATGTGATTTTAAACCTTTGTATAACTATATGAATGTGTTGTTAGCCGCCCTGAGCCTGCCTCGGCGGGGAGGGCAGGATATAAATAAATAATAATAATAATAATAATAATAATAATAATAATAATAATAATTATTATTATTATTATTATTATTGTTGTTGTTGTTGTTGTTGTTGTTGTTATTGTTATTATTATTATTAAACAGGGGTGGCCAAACTGTGGCTCGGGAGCCACATGTATCACACATATTATGTGGCTCTTGAAGCCTTCACCGCCCCATCAGCCAACTTGGAGAAGGCATTTGTCTCTTTAAATCACATCTCCAAGCCAAGGCAGCCGCTGGCTTGGAGAATGCATTTAAAGTTGTTTTCTTTCCACATCTCCCTCCCTCCTTCATCTATTCCCCTCCCTTCTGACTTTCAAACATCGGACCTTCATGTCTTGTGGCTCTCAAACATCTGACATTTATTCTATGTGGCTCTTACGAAAACCAAGTTTGGCCACCCCTGGTCTCGGTGCTAGTGGACTTGAATCTTGCTCTTCTTCTGCAGACCAGAATGGCTAGCCACCTGAAAATACCTCTTTGTCAAGCACTTGCCATTTGCATGGCTTTGCACGTTGTCAGTCCACAGAAACTTAGCAGATGGAATTCACTGCCACAGGAGGTGGCGGCTGCAAGCATTCCCCTTCAAAAGGGGAATGGATAAGCGTATGGAGCAGAGGTCCATCAATGGCTATTAGCCACAGCTTATCATTGGAACTCTGTCTGGGGCAGTGATGCTCTGTATTCTGGTGCTTGGGGGGGGCACAGTGGAAGGGCTTCTAGCCCCACTGGTGGACCTCTTGATGGCACTTGACTTTTTGGGCTATTGTGTGACACCGAGTGTTGGACTGAATGGGCCATTGGCCTGATCCAACATGGCTTCTCTTCTGTTCTTCCGTTCTTACCAGCTCTCTGCTTCACAGTGCTGCATATAAAATGTTCGTTGTTGTTGCTTTTTTAGACTTGCTCACAGAATGCTAACTTCAGTTTAAAAAAATGAACCTGAGGAAAACAGATACGATATTCTCCCTGATGAAAATACAACCGGGGCATCTCACCCCCCTTCCCGACTTCCGTATATACGTGCAAGCATCTCCAAGAAGTGGGATTAGAGAGAAACCTGCAGGCATATTAATAAATAAACTTCACATGGTGTTAGATATTAAGTAAACATGCAGCTAAATATTTCTCCAGGGGGCCAGTGATCTTATAACCTGTGGACTTCTAATTTAGTTACCTGTGACATGTGGTTCCTGTCCCTGAGGCTTTGCAATAAATTAATTTTGAAATGTTTTTTTTCCCCTTGAAATGTGTCTCTTTCAAACAGACACTCACACAGCCTAAAGTTATCTTCTGGGGGGGGGGGAAGATCAGCCTCCTGATCCTATAAGGTGGGCTGAAATCATAGCAGTTTAACCAGCAGCTGGGGTGCTATCAGGAAAGCTGGGATCTTACATAAACACTTGAATTAGACCGTCAGTCCATCAAGTTCAGGATTGTCTACTCAGACCTGCAGCATCTTCCCAGCTCTCAGGCAGAGGTCTTTCACAAGATCCTTTTAGTGGAAATGCTGGGGATTGAACCTGGGAACTTTGAGAGCCAGTTTGGTGTAGTGGTTAAGTGTGCGGACTCTTATCTGGGAGAACCAGGTTTGATTCCCCACTCCTCCACTTGCACCTGCTGGAATGGCCTTGGGTCAGCCATAGCTCTGGCAGAGGTTGTCCTTGAAAGGGCAGCTGCTGTGAGAGCCCTCTCCAGCCCCACCCACCTCACAGGGTGTCTGTTGTGGGGGAGGAAGGTAAAGGAGATTGTGAGCCGCTCTGAGGGGGGGGGGATATAAATCCAATATCTTCTTCTTCTTCAGGTAGGTGCCAGAGCCAAAAAGGCCCTGGCTCTATTTAGCAGCTAGACATTCCTCTTTTGGACTGGGGACTACCAGTAGACATTGATCAGTTGATCTTGAGGCCCTCTGAGGGACATATGGGGAGAGGCAGTTCAGCAGGTATGTTAGTCCCTGGCCATTCAGGAACCAACACAGGATTGAACCTGTGACGTTCTGCATGCCAAGTAGATGCTCTACCTCTGAGGTTGCAATGGCTTTAGAGTTGCCAAGTTTTCATCTAGTCATTGTAGCTGTGCCTGGAACAGCAGCCTAACAATACAAGGTGATCAGCCTTTATGTTCATGCTTTAAAAAGAAAATAATTGCCACTCCCAAACAGAAAAGAAATAGAAAATATGACAACAATGGTGAGAGTCTACACAGAAGCATCTTCACAAGGTTTCCAAACATCTAAAAATATGTCCATACATAATTGTTGTCTATATGCCACATATTCAAATATTGATATCCTCAATCCACTGGATTATGGGAGGTGGGCATTGTTATGTACTGAGTCTCACTGAGTTCTTGGTGCCTGAGTTTGAGACAGGCACTCCTTGCAAACCAGGATCCTGAAGCCTGGAAGAACTGACCAATCAGGATGCTAGGCATGTAAGAACTTGTAACAAAGATGCAAATGAAGGATTCTGGAGTGAGCCCATGATGTTAATTTGCTGTTGGCTGCCCTGAGCCTGTTCGCAGGGAGGGCACCTACTGATTTCTGCACGACATGCAGCCCTTAAAGGCTGTCAGTCGAGATGACTTCAAACCTACATCTTCCATTTCAACCTTGAGGAATCCTGTTCTGATTTTGCTTTCTTAATGTACGAGTCGAACCCATTATTTTTTTTTCCAGGCTGTTCCCCCCCCCCCCTGTTTTCTTCCACTGATTTTCACAGTAAAACACATATATTTTGCAGTGCTGTTGTTGAGATATAAATCATCAGCATTCAACTCTGCATGTCCATAAGCATAACTTTGTATGACTACAAATAAAGAAAATCAATGTCTAAATCCCATGTGAATTGCATACACAAGTCACACAGGCATCCATTGTTGCCCAGAGTTTCAGCAGTGTACTTTTCGCTGTTGGATTAGTAGAGATTTGATTGATTTGTGTTCATTTGCTATGTGGTTTTGGCATACAGTTTTTACGTTAGTTATGTACATTATATCAATTTTTTTTAAAGAAATAATATTTATTTCTATTAATTATATGCTATTATATGGTGTTGTTCTTGTTATTGGAGGGGAGGGGCCATGGCTCAGTGGCTCAGAGAGCCAGTTTGGTGTAGTGGTTAAGTGTGCGGTCTCTTATCTGGGAGAACCGGGTTTGAGTCCCCACTCCTCCACTTGCACCCGCTGGAATGGCCTTGGGTTACCCATAGCTCTGGCAGAGGTTGTCCTTGAAAGGGCAGCTGCTGGGAGAGCCCTCTCCAGCCCCACCCACCTCACAGGATGTCTGTTGTGGGGGGAGAAGATAAAGGAGATTGTAAGCCGCTCTGAGTCTCGAATTCAGAGAGAAGGGCGGGGTATAAATCTGCAATTCTGCTTCTTCTTCTTCTTCAATCAGAAGGTCCCAGGTTCAGTCCTCAGCATCTCCCGTTAAAAGGACCAGGCAGGTGATGTGAAAGACATCTTGCCTGAGACCTTGGAAAACCAGTCTTAGAAGACAAGACTGACCTTGGTAGACCAATGGGGATGTGTCGGGGGGGGAGGGGGGTCACGTTATTTGTGAACCTGCGTTGTGCAGGGGGTTGGACTAGATGACCCTGGAGGTGTCTTCCAACTCTATGATTCTACGATTCTGTTCAGTGATCTGATTCAGTACAAGGTAGCTTCATGTGTTAATGTATTTCAGATTTCTTTTAATTATATTTGTATTATTAGCAGGAGCTTCTTTGCATATTAGGCCACACCCCCTTGATGTAGCCAATCCTCCAAGAGCTTACAAAAAGCCTAGTAAGCTCTTGGAGGATTGGCTACATCAGGGAGGTGTGGCCTAATACGCAAAGGAGCTCCTGCTAGAATTCCAACCCTGATTATTAGTTATATATTTTAGGATGGCCAACCTCCAGGTCGGACCTGGAGGTCCCCTAGAATTACAGTTCATCTCCAGGCTACAGTGGTCAGCTCCCCTGGATAAAATGGCTGCTTTGGAGGGTGGAGTCTATGGCACTGTACCCCATTGAGGTCGCTGTCCTCCCCAGGCTCCATCCCCAAATCTCCAGGAGTTTCCTAACCTGACTCTGGCAACCCTACACCCCCATTCCCTGCTGGTGACCAGAGGAAGACCTAGAAACCCTATCAGACATGTAAGACCTATTTATTGCATAGAGAATGTCACTAATTACATCCATCTTATGTGAAGCATTCCGTCTGAGGCAGGGGGTCCTTTCGTAGAAACAGAGGTGCCAGAGCTCATGAGCACAACACATTTGCATCACTCATTTGGAAATACCACACCCCCCTGACATCACCAGAAGGCATACTAAATGATATCAGCTCAGCATCTACCTTCAAATGTTTCTTGAATTAGAATTGCCATAATAAAATCTTATTCCCATCGTACTTTTAAAATTATTTTCTCCTGTGTGGCCACAGCGGCACGAGGAAGATTTCCATCTGCCTGCTTTATATGTTTTGGTTATTTTCCCATTTTTTGTCAGGGGAAATATTAGAAAGTTTGTCAAATCTTAGAGTTCAGCAAAATTATCACAGGGGTATTGAACAATGAAGCCCAGAAACAAGTTTTGGTGTTTTTTTTTTTTAGGGGGGGGGGTTAAGAAAGAAAGAGCACAATAAAATTTAAAGGTTCCAGAGTTCCGATCCTGTGAGCTCCTGCCCAAAATGAGGCCTGGTCTGAGGAAACAGGAATTGGCATGAAAACAAAGTACCCATCTGCACAAGGGAGAAGCAAAAGTGAAACAAAGATTTTTAGATCTAAACAGCAAGGATGAAGAATTCGTAAGTCATCCCTAGGACTCTACAGATGGTCTTTCTTAGAAAGGTAGTATTGAAAATTGCCTGTTCTGCCTTGTTCAATTTGGAGGGGGGATTTCGTTGCTGTTTTTGTTTTTATGTTTCGGCATGTGGGAAAAGAAAGACATTGTTAAGAGAGTAAAACCAACCTGGATGTTAACTACAGTTTTTTGTTTGTTTGTTCTCAAAGATGAATGATTTACCTTAGATGATAGAATCATTGTGTGTGTGTGTGTATGTGTATGTGTGTGAGAGAGAGAGATTACTATTTCCTACCCGAGCCTTGTAGGAAGTGTTAAAAATGCTTTAAAAAAAACAGATGAGATATAAATGTATACATGACAGAATCAATTTTTCTTTTAGCTGAAGGGCATAATCTACAGCAGTGTGTCTCCTGCTGCTGAAAGGAAATTATGCTATGACTCGGGAACATCATTCTCCCACCCCCAAAATTGAAGAGTTTCAAAGAGCTCAACAAACTGGGCACTGAACGCAGCGGGGGTGAGGGGGGAAGCAGTGGCTTGACTTCTAGACGTGTTAGCGCAAGCAAAGATAAGTAGAACCAAATATTGCACCAACATATACACTGCTTACCGACTGGTTTGCTTCAGCAGAACTACCCTTTCCACAGAATATGGGGCAGCTGCCCAAAGGGCAAAACCCTTCTGCTGAATCCAGCACAAAACCTAAAAATATAGAGCTGGAAGGGGTATCCATGGGCATCCCATATTCCCCTAGGAGACCTCTGCTCTATGTCCAGAGGAAGGCAAAAACTTCCAGGATCCAATCTGGCCTGGAGGAAAACTCCTTCCTGACCCCATTACCGGGGCTCATTTCATAGAAAAAGAGGTGCCAGAGCTCATTAGCACAACTCATTTGCATATGGCACACACTCCTGACATCAATAATCTCAGCTCAGCATCTACCTTAAAACACTTCTTGAATTAGAGTTGTCATAATAAAACCTGAGTCCCATCATACTTTTTAAATGACTTTCTCCTGTGTGGCCACAGTGACATGAGGAAGATTTCCATCTGTCTGCTTTGTATGTTTTGGTTATTTTCCCAATTTTTCGGGGGGAAAATATTAGAAAGTTTGTCAAATCTTAAAGTTTCAGCAACATTCTCACATGGGGGTTTGAACACTGGAGCTCAGAAACAAGTATTGGAGGGGGGAGTAAGAAAGAAAGAGCACAATAAATTTAGAGGTTCCGAAGATCTGTTCCTGTGAGCTCCCGCCCAAAATGAGGCCAGGGCATTACCCTGGGCATATAAGAAAGGGCCACGAGAGTTGAGGACTGCCTTATCCCTTCCCACCCTCCCTCTCACAGTCTACCTAAACTCACTGAATCAACATTGCTGTCAGATGGCTATCTAACCTCTGCTTAAAAACCTCCAAAGAAGGAGAGCCCACCACCTTCTGAGGAAGCCTGTTCCACTGAGGAACTTACTGTCAGGAAGTTCTTCCTAATGTTTGATTTAATTTCAATCCCTTGGTTCTGGAGCAACAGAAAACAGCTCTGCTCCATCATCTATAGGACAGCCTCTCAAATATCTGAAGATGTATATCATATCACCTCTCGGTCATCTCCTCTCCAAGCTAAACACCCTACGTGATGTCATTGCCCCAGGCGTTTCCTTGCCAGCCGATGAGCTGAGGGGAAGGGAACACTCATGTCATTTCATTTGTTTGTTTATGTCATTTCTTATTCATCTTTCTCACTCAAGGTGGATCACCCAGAGCGAGTCAATACAGCTGAAAAGATGGGGTATTCAATAAACAATACAATAGGACAATGGTTGTAGAACTAATCAGAAATCTACAAGCAGAACTGAAGCAAAGTCGCAGTTTTAACAAGACATATTGAATGGTACAAAAATAACATAATAGGAGCCTAATTTCAGTAAGTGAAACACAGTAGTTATAGATCACAATATTCAACAAACAATACAAGGGGTTGCCAACAGGTGTGGAATTCTAGCAGAAGCTCCTTTGCATATTCGGCCACACCCTCCTGATGTAGCCAATCCTCCAAGAGCTTACAAAAAAGAGCCTTGCAAGTTTTGCAGGATTGGCTACATCAGAGGGTGTGGCCTAATATGCCAAGGAGCTCCTGCTAGAATTCCACCCCTGGTTGCCATGATGTCATGAGGTGAAGTTGGACTTAGTAGTGTTCAGAACAAATGTTGATAGACTACACAGAAAGAAGAAGGGAATTTGATAATGAGGGTGCCATTTTTGGCGGCACCCCTGTGTTTCAGACAACTCACAGGCCCACATTTCCTGTGGTATGCAGTGATGCCAGCCTCCAGGTGGGACCTGGGGAATCCCCCAGAATTACACATCATCTTCTGACAACAGAGATCAGTTGCTCTGGAGAAAATGGACTCCATGGCACCATACCCCACTGAGGTCCCTGTCCTTCCCAGACTCCATCACCAAATCTCCAGCAGTTTCCCAACCTGGATCTGGCAGCCCTATTCCCGCATTCCCAGGGCCGGCCCTGCCGCTAGGCAAACTAGGTGACTGCCTAGGGCACCTGCCTTCTGGGGCACCAAATTGGGCCCCCCCATGTGACTTGGTGATGTTACCTGTGTGTGTTGGGGGGGCAGAAGTTAGCCTTGCCTAAGGTGCCAGACTTTCTAGGGCTGGCCCTGCCAATTCCCCACTGTTGGCCAGGAGGGACTTGGGAGCCCTACTGGCATGTGAGCTGTTTGATGGCTGCCATCCTTCCTTTCGCGAGCGAAAACAGGGACGCTCTTGCGGACTTGCAACGACCTTATTCTCATTCCAAGGATCACTCTCTGCTGCTCCAGTTCTGCTTTCCCCTCCTCTGCTGCACATTGCTTAAGGCTCTTGACCACCCGCTGTAGGCTGTATCCATTTACTCGGCGATAGCCCGTCTTGCACTAATTGAAAAGCAAGGAGGGCGTTTGTTCTTTTGGCTAACCATATACTAGGGAAAAACAATCGCTAGCATGAAACAACAGTTCAAAACAAACTGCGGCGTGGGAAGTGGCAGGCAGCCCACCGCATGGGGCCTAGGTGTTCAGACACCTGCAGTCGTCTACATGTTTGTTTTATTTACAAGATTTAGGCTCCCCCTCTCTCCAGAATGATAACTGAGGCAGTTAGAGGGTGTAAAAATTGCAGTTTTAAATCTCTTCTTCCAAAGGGGAAAATTCTAGCACTCGGATATTTTTATTTCATTATATTTTTATTCTAGCACTCTTATATTTTTAATAGGGTTGACAGGAACCTCCTGGCAACCAGAGAGGGAGGAGGGACTTAGGGAGGCCCATCCAATGTACAGGAACATACCTACATCATTGCCCACATGACCCGGAAGTGATGGCATCATATCCGAGACATCAAGATGACGCTCTGGTATTTGGACAAAAAACGTTATGGTAAATTTGTTTTCTGCCATAGAGTTTTTTCCTAAATACCAGAACATTGCCCGGATGCCCCTGATGCGCTGACATCACTTCCGGGTCCCATGTGCAGCGATGTAGACATGTTGCTGCCAATGTTTCCTCTAAGCTCTGGAGTCTTGTGAGCAGCAATTCTACTGGCATTAAAGTCTGTGAGTGTGCAATTTGGCTACTTCATAAATTAGTTTGCTTTGGAGCCATCTTTCCTGAGTTAAGACAAAAATGTGTGAACCAGAAGCTAAAAAAACTGTGAGTTAGCTAGGGTGGCCAGCCTCCAGGTGGGACCTGGAGATCTCGTGCTTCAACAACTGAACTCCAACTAGCAGAGATCAAGTCCCTTGGAGAAAAGAGCATTTGTAAAAAATCTACAGAGCTGATGGAGTTACCAGCCCCCCACCGGGAGCAGGTTAATCCCCACTTTTGTAGGCTCTTCTGGTGGGGGGAAATCCTGCTCCCAACTGACCTTTTTGGGCCTACTTCCAGTTTCAGCCCTACTTCTGGTTTCAGGCCTACTTCTAGTCGGGAGCAATGCTCTGGTTTTTGGTCAAAACTTTATAGTTCAAAGCTAAATTTACCACAGAGTTTTGCCCCCAAAACCAGAGTGTCACCCCCAACTAGAAGTAGTCCTGAACTGGAAGTTGGCCCCAAAATGTCCAACATCACTTCCAGTTTCCTAGAATAGTGCTGCCAACCCTCCGGTCCGGGCAAGGAATCCTACATTGGGCCGGCGGGGGGAACCTTCCCCTGCTTCGCTGGTGTGATGACATCACCCGGAGGTGATATCATCAAAATGGTGGTGCCCATGCAGGGCCGCTCTAGGCGTTTCAAAAAAAAAACTCTATGGTTTCCCTGCTCTAGCCATTTGGGAGGTAAAACTCTATGCTACCTATTGTACCATAGAGCGGCTCTCAACCCTATCCTAGAAGGATGTTGAGAGACCACTGCTGGTGAGGTAAATCAACCTGGCAACCCTAAGAGCTGATCAGATCTTCAATTGCTGATAAAATATCTTGCTGGGCAGAAGCTGCACCTTGCCCGAGCCACGTTCTGAAAACATTTGGTGGGTGTGAGAAAAGGCGTTGGTGATCCCTAGTGTACAGTTTACCAAAAATTGCCAAGTCGATAGTATAACTCCAGATTTTTCACATCCAGGTTTTCCGCAGTTCCAATTGGAATGCTGGATGGTGTGACCGGCCTTCATCATGCCAGAAAACACTAAAGATGACGCCAAAAGATCTTAACATTTCTGCAAAGCTCAGGCGCACAGGGAACGTTGCAGCTGAGGTTTATCTACAGCGAGCAGGTATAATAATGGTCTCGAACAGCGCTGCGATTCCTTTAGCGTTTCCAGAGACAATGCCGGAGAAATAAAATTTAATGAATCTCCAAAGCAGCCCTTCCTTGACTTATTACATTAGCAGGACCTCTCATCTGATTGGGACTTTTGAGAGAAATGCAGAATTCATTAAAGCAATTTACTTTATAATGGGAGATGGCTAAGATAGATCCCTACTAATGAGATGAAGAGCATTAATTAAATAAATTGTCGAGTGGAAGTGAACTGTTTTGCTCGAAATCTGGCAAATAACCCTCTCCAAATATACGGCAAACTTCAGCGCATCGAGTCTAGTAACTGTTGAAAGTTTCTTCATAATAAGAGTTACTCCAGTTTACGGTGGAGCTGGATACAGAGTATTGATCACATGGTTTCAACAGTCACAAAAGAGGCTTATGTTCCTGCAAAACAACGAAGAAGAAGAAGAAGAAGAAGAAGAAGAAGAAGAAGAAATTGGATTTATATCCCGCCCTCCACTCCGAAGAGTCTCAGAGCGGCTCACAATCTCCTTTACCTTCCTCCCCCACAACAGACACCCTATGAGGTAGATGAAGATACTTGATTTATATCCCGCCCTCCACTCCGAAGAGTTTCAGAGCGGCTCACCATCTCCTTTACCTTCCTCCCCCACAACAGACACCCTGTGATGTGGGTGGGGCTGGAGAGAGCTCTCAAAGTAGCTGCCCTTTCAGGGACAACCTCTGCCAGAGCTATGGCTGACCCAAGGCCATGCTAGCAGGTGCAAGTGGAGAAGTGGGGAATCAAACCCGGTTCTCCCAGTCCTCACACTTAACCACTACACCAAACACAGGAAGCTGTCTTATAGTTGCCCTGTTCACATGTTACAGTGAACCGAAAAGCTCAGAAGTGACAAGAATATGAAGGTGAAAGAGAAAATGGACTTAATAAGGCCTAGAAGGGGAAGAAGACCAAAGAGCGACTGTACTACTTGAAAGCGAGAAGGCCTCAATATGGACTGATATAAGAACATTTAGACTAAAAGGACCGAGCAAGAATACCTTGTGAAGGGGGATAGAGATTTAGATGTATACTCTGAATGAGAAAAAGGATAAGCTCAATGTAAATGATCAAAACAATATATATATATATATATATATATATATATATATATATATATATATATATATATATATATATATATATATATATATAAACATGTTACAGTGAACCAGGGGTGGAATTCTAGGAGGAGCTCCTTTGCATATTAGGCCACACACCTCTGATGTTGCCAATCCTCAAAGAGTTTACAAAAAAGAGCCTTGTAAGCTCTTGGAGGATTGGTGACATCGGGGGGTGTGGCCTAATATGCAAAGGAACTCCTGCTAGAATTCCACCCCTGCAGTGAACGCATGTACCAGCCTGCATACATCTGTTTGTAGGAAACAGCCAAGGCATGTAGGATGGCCAGTCTCCAGATGATGAAAAAAGGGCACAAGCATCTGTGTATACATGGCTTCAAGCACAAAATTATAAAGATCCTATATATTTTATGTCATTCCAAAAGGGCAATAATGAACAATTTAAAAATGTCCAGGCACAATTCCAAATATGCATGAACATTCACAGGGCTTTTTTTGTAGCAGGAACTCCTTTGCATATTAGGCCACACACCCCTGATGTAGCCAATCCTCCTGGAGCTCACAGTAGGCCCTGTACAAAGAGCCCTGTAAGGAATTCTAGCAGGACCTCCTTTGGCTATTAGGCCACACACCCCTGATGTAGCCAATCCTCCTGGAGCTTACAGTAGGCCCTGTATTAAGAGCCCTATAAGTTCTTGGAGGATTGGCTACATCGGGGGGGGGGGGGTGGCCTAATATGCAAAGGAGTTCCTGCTACCAAAAAAAGCCCTGGACATCCAAAAATCCATGTCACAAGGAACCAGCAATCCATGTATACCCAACAGGTAAGTTTTCCCATCCCTGAAACCAGTCAACACAACTCCATGCCGTGGGATATCTTCTGTTCCAAGTGCAGTGATAGTGATGATAATCCAAAGGCTGTGAATTTGGAATTCTACATTGACATTTTTGAATTATTATTGGATTTTTAGAATGACATAAAATATATAGAATCTTTAACATTTTGTGTTTGAGGCTATGTATCCATGGAAGCTTGTACCTTTTTTCTACCATCTCATCCATGGTTCTCACTCGAATGTCCAATCTCCAGGTGGCAGTTGAAGGTCCCCTGGGATTACAGCTGATCTCCAGGCAACAATGTTCAGCTCACCTAGATAAAATGGTCTCTTTGGAAAGTGGGCTCTATAGCACTGTACTCTGATGAGGTCTCTCTCTTCCCCCAACCCTGCCCACTTCCATCTCCACGCCCCATCCCCACCCCACACAGAGCTCTCAGGTATTTCCCAATCAAGAGCTAGCAACTCCATCTGAGAGCCAGTTTGAACATAAGAACATAAGAGAAGCCATGTTGGATCAGGCCAATGGCCCATCAAGTCCAACACTCTGTGTCACACAGTGGCAAAAAATGTTATATACACACATACACTGTGGCTAATAGCCACTGATGGACCTCTGCTCCATATTTTTATCTAAACCCCTCTTGAAGGTGGCTATACTTGTGGCCGCCACCACCTCCTGTGGCAGTGAATTCCACATGTTAATCACCCTTTGGGTGAAGAAGTACTTCCTTTTATCCGTTTTAACCTGTCTGCTCAGCAATTTCATCGAATTGGTGTAGTGCTTAAGTGCGCAGACTCTTATCTGGGAGAACTAGGTTTGATTCCCCACTCCTCCACTTGCACCTGCTGGCATGGCCTTGGGTCAGCCATAGCTCTCACAGGAGTTGTCCTTGAAAGGGCAGCTGCTGTGAGAATCTTCTCAGCCCCACCCACCTCACAGGGTGCCTGTTGTGGGGAGGAAGGTAAAGGAGATTGTGAGCCACTCTGAGATTCGGAGTGCAGGATGGGATCCAACTCCAATATTGTCTTCTTATTCTTCTTCCATTTACAAATCAAACTGGAGACCAGCACCTGAATAAATGTAGGGTTTCAGTCACATGTTCAGCTATACGTGCACTGAATTTAACATGAGAATTACTCAAAGGAAAATCAAGCATACGCTGTACATGGATTGTCTGTGCATTCACTATAATTCACTATAATGAGTCAGAGTGTGACGGCACCATCCTAAACAGAACTATGCCCTTCTAAATTAAAGCAGATGTGACACCACTTCTGATAATACTCTCACTTACCAAGGTCAGTCTGCCTAATCAGACTAAGAACATAAGAGAAGCCATGTTGGATCAGGCCGATGGCCCATCCAGTCCAACACTGTGTGTCACAAAGTGGCCAAAAACCCCCAAGTGCCATCAGGAGGTCCATTAGTGGGGCCAGGACACTAGAAGCCCTTTCACTGTTGCCCCCCAAGCACCAAAAATACAGAGCATCACTGCCCTAGACAGAGAGTTCCAACAATACACTGTGGCTAATAGCTACTGATGGATCTCTGCTCCGTATGCTTATCCAATCCCTCTTGAAGCTATCTATGCTTGTAGCCGCCACCACCTCCTGTGGCAGTGAATTCCATGTGTTAATCACAAAAAAACCAGGTGCCATCAGGAGGTCCATCAGTGGAGCCAGGACACTAGAAGCCCTCACCCTGTTGCCCCTTCCAAGCACCAAGAATACAGAGCATCAGTGCCCCAGACAGAGAGTTCCAACAATACACTGTGGCTAATAGCTACTGATGGACCTCTGCTCCATACGTTTATCCAATCCCTTCTTGAAGCTGTCTATGCTTGTAGCCACCTCCTGTGGCAGTGAATCCCATGTGTTAATCACCCTTTGGGTGAAAAAGGACTTCCTTTTATCCGTTCTAACCCGACTGCTCAGCAATTTCATTGAGTGCCCACAAGTTCTCATATTGTGAGAAAGGGAGAAAGTCTCAGGCAGAGAGATTTCAAATCACCTGCTTTTAAATGCAGATCCTGGGGACTGAACTCAGGGCCTTCTTCCTGCAAAGCCAGGTGAAGACATCCATGAAGCTGCCTTATACTGAATCAGATGCTGGATCTACCAAAGTCAGTACTGTCTACTAAGCAATGGCTCTCCAGGGTCTCAGGCAGAGGTATTTCACATCACCTACTGCCAGATCCTTTAACTAGAGATGCTGAGGACTGAACCGGGGAACTTCTGCATGACAAAGAAGAGATTCTTTCACTGAGTCACAGCCCCTCCCTAAAGGGCTGAACCACTCTGAGCCACAGCCCTGGTTATGCTGAATTAGCTAAAATCTCTGTCCTCCTCTCCTTCAGGTCACACACTGAAGCAAAAGTTCATGCTGAAAGGGCAGCGACATTGGAAGCATTCCTTCCTCCCTCCCTCCTTCCTGTCTTGCGGCTCTCAGACATCTGATGTTTATTCTGTGTGGCTCTTATATTAAGCAAGTTTGGCCACCCCTGCTATAATATAATGGGTTCAACGCAAGGAAGGTGGTAGTGATCGTAGATAGCTTTTTATTAAGTACAGCATAGTACAGGGCTGCACTAAACGACTGGAGAACTGGGCCAATGGGGCCAACTATATACAACTCGGGGTTCCCGCCCGAGCACATGATTGGATCATTCAAACCAGCAGGGGGGCCATGATTGGAGCAGGGCAGCGGGGATTTGGATCCTACTGCCCATTGTTCCCAATTCCCCAAACCCAATCCTTATGGCTCCAATGAGCCAGGCAGGAACACCCATCATAGTCGTCACTTAGGTCCTCGTACACGACACCTGCCCTACAGGTTCACCGGTAAGTCGGCTGCAACTTGACAGCACTTCCCACCACCACCACCATTCCCTGCAGTGGTTTTACTCTGCGTTTGGGTGGCTCCAATGACTCCGGTGGACTTTTGTTTCCAACAATACAACCCAGCCAGGGAGGCTTGACATCTGGTGCCCTCACCCAGGAGAACGTCTTGGTGCCCAGACCCATGCACCCAGATACCAGCAGTTTAGCAGACAGGGGGTCCTCTGCAGACAAGTCAACAATGAAAGGTTAGAATCACAGAATCATAGAGTTGGAAGGGACCTCCAGGTCATCTAGTCCAACCCCCTGCACAATGCAGGAAACTCAAGAACACCTCCCCCTAACTTCACAGGATCTTCATTGCTGCCAGATGGCCATCCAGCCTCTGTTTAAAAACCTCCAGGGAAGGAGAGCCCACCACCTCCTGAGGAAGCCTGTTCCACTGAGGAACCGCTCTAACGGTCAGGAAGTTCTTCCTAATGTTGATCTGGAAACTCTTTTAATTTCAACTCATTGGTTCTGGTCCTACCTTCTGGGGCCACAGAAAAGAATTCCACACCATCCTCTATATGGCAGCCCTTCAGGTACTCGAAAATGGTGATCATATCACCTCTCAGCTGCCTCCTCTCCAGGCTAAACATCCCCAGCTCCTTCAACCTTTCTTCATAGGACTTGGTCTCCAGACCCCTCACCATCTTTATTGCCCTTCTCTGGATCCATTCCAGGTTGTCTACATCCTTCTTAAAATGTGGTGCCCAAAACTGAACACAATACTCCAGGTGAGGTCTTACCAGGGCAGAGTAAAGCGATGCCATCACTTTGCATGATCTGGACACGATATTTCTGTTGATACAGCCCAAAATTGCATTTGCCTTTTTAGCCACTGCATCACACTGTTGACTCATGTTCAGCATACGATCCACTAAGATCCTGAGATCCTTTTCGCACATACTACTGCTAAAACAGTTCCCCCCTACCCCCAAAGCAGAAAGTTTATAGTCCACCATTCTGTCATTTATGGAGATGCGCCGGGGCGTTTGCAAGGAGATACGCATTTGTACTCCCTGATTAAATCGAGGACTCCAAGGTTGCATCCCTACAAGGCCCTTTTTCCTTCTGTTCTTTTCCTTCTTCTTTTTTTAACTAGCATTTGATTCCTTGAGAGGAAGGCTATTTTCTTGCTTTGAACTAAACTCTATTATCATTAATGAGCATTGCACACCCAATGGCAGGGGAAATAAACAAAGTGCAGCGCCGACAGTTTACAGATTCCTGGCCTGCCTTCCTGCCTTGCCATCTCCCTCTCCAACACAAAGCGGCCAAATAAAAATAGGAACGCAAATTACTCCGTGCGCGGAGACCGCCTTGGACAAGAGGGGAAGGAGGGGGACGATCGACGGGGGCTGGTGTACAAATAATTATAGGACTTTCATATTCGAACATGTTGGGGACTGGACTCATGCAGACAACCCCTTGCGTGATACAAAAGCTTGGAGTTGGGCGAGCACCTTCCAGAGGGCCACGGTAAAAGAATGAATCGTGCTACGGCTGATAACATTCAACCGGGGCTCAGAGGTAGGGCCAAAAACCAATTTCCCCCTACCTTCCAACACAAACCTTCATAACATTAAGCGTCATTTCCATATGGCTTTTCTGATTCAGTGAGGGGTCATCGGTCAGCATCGGCACATCAGAGAGCCACCAAGAGAAATGCAACTGGTGTTGCCACCCTCCAGGGGTCACCTGGAGATTACAATTACAATTCGTTTTGAAAGGGAAGCCATTCAATTACACTACTACAAATCGTTTCCACACACTATTACAATTCATTTCCAAGAGTTGGATACCCTAAATGCAGCTGTTCTCCCCAGGGCTTTTTTTGTGGCAGGAACTCCTTTGCATATTAGGCCACACACTGCTGATGTAGCCAATCCTCCAAGAGCTAACAGGACTCTTAGAACAGGGCCTATTGTAAGGTCCAGGAGGATTGGCTACATCAGGGGTGTGTGGCCTAATATGCAAAGGAGTTCCTGCTACTAAAAAAGCCCTGCTTCTCCCCATTGCCAGTACCCTTATAATATAGAGGAGGAGAATCAGAGAATTGATTTGGGAAGAATAGAGAATTGTCAGGAAGGCAGGGCCAGCCCTAGATTGGCACCCTAGGCAAGGCTAACTTCTGACACCTCCCCCCTGCACTGATAACATCACCGAGTCACATGGGAGCAACCAATTTGGTACCCCCAGAAGGCCAGCAAACTAGGCAATCACCTAGTTTGCCTAGTGGCAAGGCCAGCCCTGCAGGAAAGTTTTGGGAAAGCAGTGCCTCCAAGTAGGAAATGTAAAACAAAAATCCCCCCACCCACCACCCACCCCAAAAGAGGCAGCTCCTGTGATGCTGCTGCTTCATTAGAAACTCAGTAAAGGGAAAGCAGAGGATCCATTTTGCTCTGCCTTGCTTTATTGATGATATCACAGCTGCATTAATGGAATCTTTACACTCCACCGGTATACTATGAATTTATCTACAACGCATTCGGTTATTGGGTAGGCTGCAGATATCTTGCTTCTGTGCACGGAGGAGGGACGGCGGTGCCTTTTTCAGCCACCACAAAAACCTCACATCTTTTCTCTGACTGTTATCCATAAAAGACAGGCAACAAAAAAAAGTTGAAGGATTTGTCCGACAATCGATATATATAATCAATATACAACTCACTTCCTTCATACTGGAGTGTCGCACCGAGACAGGGATGCTGGGGGGGGATATCCAAATGAGTGGGGCTTGGCTATGCAAATGAAGCTGGCCCAGTCCTCAGAGGCCACCCTTAAGTTTGGTGGCACAGACCACGGATACGGATGGGAGAGATGGTTAAACCTCTCCCTCAGTTGGAGTCACAAATGAGAGGATTTTGGCCTAAATTTCAATAGCACCCCTATGTTCTTCCATGCTCAGGGCTATTTTTTTTTCTGGAAAAAGTGTTGCTGGAACTCTCAAAAGGGATATGAAGGAGAAACACACGGGTGCCCCTCATAAAGTTTTAAACATTTTTTTAGAGAATTTTGTTTCCATGAAGAGATTCCGGAACTCCATTCCACCACATTGCCTCAGAAAAAAAGCCCTTAATCTGCCACAAAAATGAATGGTTTCCCTTTTGAAATCCACACAGCACTTAAACTGAGACAGAGAGAGACAGAGAGACTTTTCCAACTCTCCATCCTTTGACCACAAAGATGTCAGGAGCCTTTTGAACTCATCCTTTGTTGGGGTCAGCCTAAAGGCTCCAAGGAAAGGGAAAAGGAAAGGTCCCCTGTGCAAGCACCAGTTGTTTCCGACTCTGGGCTGACGCTGCTTTCACAACATTTTCACGGCAGACCTTTTCACAGGGTGGCTTGCCATTGCCTTCCCCTGTCATTACACTCCCCCCCCCCAGCAAGCTGGGTACTCATTTTACCGACCTCGGAAGGATGGAAGGCTGAGTCAACCTCGAGTCGGCTACCTGAACCAGCTTCCGCTGGAATTGAACTCAGGTCACGAGCAGAGGGCTCCGACTGCAGTACTGCGGCTTTACCACTCTGTGCCACGGGGCTCCAATCCTTTTAGTAAATCCAAGATTAGGTGAGCGTGTACAGTTCAGGGTTCCCCATGCCATACTGTGATTCCCATGGACCAAAATGACTGTGTGAATTGTCAGGGAATTCTTGATTTGGCTTCCTGAGGTGCTGCAGCTCAACACATCAAATGCATGTGGTGCCCTTTCTAAATGAGCAAGTATGTGGTGTGAAAACAGAAAAGTCCCCATGTAGGGTAGACCCAAGGCTTTTTTTTTTAAGCAGGAATGCCCAGGAACACAGTTCTTACTGGCTTGGCATCAGGGCCCAATATGCAAAGGAGTTCCTGCTGGGCTTTTTTCTATCAAAAAAGCCCTGAGTAGACCGGAGAAGCCAGGTGAGTAAATATACAAGCAGAGGTCTTCAACCTGGGATTCTGTCACACCTGGAAAAGTGGGTGGCTTAAGACATGGATATTTTCACGTGTCAGCGGATCACAGTTTCTAAGCTGTCAAGACATCAGGTGAAATGTCTCCATTGAAGCAAGGCACTCTTTTGCTCTGGTCATGCTGATAAAAGAAAATAATGATTCCTTTCCCCACCTCCCTTAATGGCAACATTTGGATGCATTTACTTAGACATCATCTTTGTTTTCTGTTGATGGTGAGGTTTTTTTCTTATCACCGGAAAACTTAAGGCTGGAAGGAAGGATGAGACACAATTCTCCACGCAGGATGTTGTCTCCATAAACATGTGCCTGATGAGGCCTTCAGGAGTTTAAAGCTAGGGCATCAAATAGATCCAGAATGATGAAGAGGTATTTCCTCTCTTTCCTTCTGCTGAAGCAAAACTGGAGGTGTAGAATGCTATTTAAAAGGTAAATGTAAAGATAGTCCCCTGTGCAAGCACCGAGTCTTTACCGACCTATGGGGTGATGTTACATCACATTTTCTTGGCAGACTTTTTGTTACAGGGTGGCTTGCCATCGCCTTCCCCAGTCATCTACGCTTTACCCCCAGCAAGCTGGGTGCTCATTTTACCAACCTCGGAAGGAAGGAAGACTGAGTCAACCTTGAGCCGGCTACCTGAACCCAGCTTCCACCGGGATGGAACTCAGGTCGCGAGCAGAGCTTATATGAACATATGAAGCTGCCATCTACTGAATCAGACCCTTGGTCCATCAAAGTCAGTATTGTCTTCTCAGACTGGCAGCGGCTCTCCAGGGTCTCAAGCTGAGGTTTTTCACACCTATTTGCCTGGACCCTTTTTTGGAGATGCCAGGGATTGTACCTGGGACCTTCTGCTTCCCAAGCAGATGCTCTACCACTGAGCCACCGTCCCTCCCCTGCAGTACTGCAGTACTGCAGCTTACCACTCTGAGCCATGGGGCTCCTTGCTGTTACAACTGTAAAACTAGCAGGGACACCAGCCCCCAGGTGTGACTTGGGGATCCCTTGGAATTACAGCATGTCCAGACTATGGAGATCAGCTCCCCTGAAGAAAATGGATGCTTTGGAGGAAGGACTCTACAGCATTGTCCCCCACTGAGTTTCCCTGTCCTCCCCAGGCTCCACCCCCAAATCCCCAGGAGTTTCTCAACCTGGATCTGGCAACCTGACCACCCTCAGCCCCCGCCGGTGGCCGGGGGGGACCTGGCAACCCTATGTAGAACTGTTTTGTTGTTGTTCAGTCGCACAGTCGAGTCTGACTCTTTGCGACCCCATGGACAAAGTCACGCCAGGCCCTACTGTCTTCCACCATCCTCCAAAGTCTGCTCAAATTCGTGTTTGTTACATCAGTAACACTGTCCTGCCATCTCATCTTTTGCCGTCCCTTTCTTCTTTTGCCTTCTGTCTTTCCCAGCATCAGGGTCTTCTCCAAGGAGTGCTCCGTTCTCATTTGGTGGCCAAAGTATTTGAGCTTCAGCTTCAGCATCCGACCTTCCAGGGAACAGTCTGGGTTGATTTCCCTGAGGACTGACTGATTTGATCTTCTTGGAGTCCAAGGGACTCTCAATATTCTTTTCCAGCACCACATCTCAAAAGCATGTAAAAAAAATGTAGAACTGTACCATGGTACATTTCCTTGTTTGGGTAGCAGTGGTACCTCAGAGCTTTGGATCCCTGGGGGACTCACCCTAGTATTATGGTTGCCACAGGCTTATACCGTCCGCTGACTGGAGCGGCTGCTGTCTGGCACCTCTGCCCTGCAATGACTCTTCCCCACCCCTAGGGGCGCTGTGAATCCAGACTTGCCTCATCGATTGCAGACCTCACGTGCTGATGCTCTGAGTTTTAGGCAAACCTGATGGTTTTGTAGCAAAACAAAAAACCCATTGAGTTTTTACCCCAAACCTAAAATGTCATGCACAACATCAGCGACACAATGATGTCACTTCTGAGTGATGTTGTCTTGCTGTGTGCGCTTCGCATGCACAGAAGAAGTCTCCCAGACCAGGTTCAGGAGCCCTCTGCTAGCAGCGAGGTAGAACCCAGCAACCCTACATACAGTCCATCCTCCAAAACAGATATTTTCTTCAAAGGAACTGATCTTAGCCATCTGGAGATCAATCGTAATAGCAGGAGACTTTTAGGTACTACTGGAAGGTTGGTGACTTTCAGTGCCAGGCAGGACATCTCCCTGCCCCCGACTCCTCAGACCTCCACCCCTCCTCAGTCTCTCCTCACCCTCATTCAAAATGCACCCCCACCTCTAGTCCTCTCCCCCACAGGTGTCAGCCTCACCTGGCTGCCCTACCTGAGAGGTGGCGAGGCAGAGCTCCCTTCAGCGGCACTGGTTGTGGCCGTGCTAAGTGCCCTGGCTGGCAGCACATTGGCTATGGGGGCTGTGATCCAGATGTCCGGATCACAGCAAAACCCGCTGCCTTCACCTCTGCCAGTGACTTTATACATTCTTGAGAACACAGACTGTGGCCCGAGTAACAGTCACATGTGAGCTGCAGATTCTCCTCAATTGCCATGTATGTGATAGCCAATTCTAATTGCAACATGTGGCACATGTTAAAAAGAGGCTTCAACAACCCCTCCACATGGTTTTCCTGACCTGAAATTGTCCACAGGGGTGCTATTGGATCTGCTGGAGTAGCCCACGAACGTACACCTGTTGTTTCCAATTAGTCAAATGGTTCTTCCGTGGTACAGGGCTGCCATCTCCCAGCAGGTGTTCCCCACTATTCGCTCTGTGTGGCAGTGGAAGAAAAATAAAATGAAAAACGGTCATCAGACGATGGCATGACAACTGTTCCAGGAAAACCGCACTGAAATCTTCACCTTTTTCACAGGCCTGTTTTAATACCTCACCTTCCAGGACCCAACAGGCTTGAGGCCTGACAGGCAGGGAAGGCCTTGTTGAAAATTCTTTCACTTCAAGCCTTCTAATAGCATTTTTCTGAAACACGAATCTCGGTGCTTCAGGGACTGAGCAACCAGCTCATGTTCTGAAGGACCTCATGAGGTTCACCTGTCAGGAGATCTTATTTTAGTTTCTGGTCAGGATTTTTGAGAGCTCCACACTCAAAGAGGCTCTTTGATTATTATTTTTTTAAATCCACATTTCTCCTTGACTATGGTTGTGACATCACATGTAACTGTAAAACAATATGGGAAATGAATTTATGGGGGGGTACTAAGCACTGGCCCACCCTTCTTGTTTTGTTAAGAAGCCCTGACCCTCTGGATGCGTCAAGGCATCTTAGTCTTTTAACTTTGGGGAAATCGGTTTAGATATTTTACTCCCAGGGCAGATTTATGTCCAGAAAATTTGGACTTGCTTACAAAAAGGATGAGAGCAATTTATTTTCCTGTTACTGGTCTGCCACATGAATGAGATAAGATCAGCTAAAATATTCAACAGAAGCCAGCGATTCCTCACCATTTCTCTCTCTCTCTCTCCCTCTTTCTCTCTCCCATCTCCCCCCTTTTTCCTCTTTGAGACCAGTTACCTATTTAACTCCATCCTGTCAATTAAGCTAGAGGGGGAAAAGAAGGATGGGGGGAGAGAGGCAAAGAACTAATTAGGCAACTGTGTAATTTTAATTAGCTGTTTTGATAATTAAACTAATTAGTTCCCCTGTGTTTCCACAATATGTGGTGGACTGGTTTTGATATCGCGGCTTCAGAGTTCCATTCCATTAGTTAATTAGTCACTTTTGCATTAGAAAGCTTTATTAATGGCCTTAATTTGCAGTTGAAATGAGAAATCTGCTGTCAATAATTTGGATAATTGCCTACTGTTTGATTATAAAGTACAAAAGTAGCAGAACACCATTACATATGCAAATCCCAAGGGTTATTTCCGGGATGCTTAGCTTTCTTGATCTACATTTCATTCTCTCTCTCAGTTTCTGGATTTTTTTTTTTATTATTATTCTTGACCCTGTTAGGGGGGAAAGAGGATCCAGCTTATTAAGGGAACGAAGGCCTATGTCCCCCCCCCCCTTTCCCCTTGTCCCGTAGTCTGTGTCTGCTTGTGCTTGCAATTGTTCAAGTTATTGCTTGCTTTGTACCTAATTAGTGTCCTTGGATTTAAATGAACAGCTCTGTATACACCTCGAGCTCCTACAGCCATGTTTGTGCATTGAATAATTGATTCTCCTCTGCTAATCAGATAGGGACATAATGAGCCAGTTTAATTAAATGGGGATCTAACCTGGTGAACACTGGGAAAATATTTGCTCATTTACTTAGTAAAAGGCCACAGTTGCTTTTTCACTGGATGGAAAGAAAGAGAAGGTGACGGAAAGTAAAGCAGGGCTCTGGGAAAAAAAAAAGGAGGGGAAAAAAATAAAATAAGAGGCAGAAATAAATCCATCGGTTGTCTACCCCTAGCAAATCAGACTACTTGAATCACAAAAGAAAGGAAAGTTTTTCACATACGCACTGAAAAGGGCTTAATCAAAAGGCCAGAAGACGCGGAAAGTGCTGACGGGTTTCCCCTGCCTCTCCCAAAGGTGTCAGTCCCACTTCTCTGCTATGCTCTAAAAGACAGGTTGGCTCGGTCTTTCTGCCCTCGGTGATTTACAGAAAGAATTTTTCAACCCACTTGGCTGCATTTGGCTCCCGTATTAACTCCATAAGGTAAGACTCCCTAAGTCGTAGCTTATATTCTTAGCAGGAGTCGAAGTGGGGAGGGAATGGGGGGGGGCGACTTGTCTCAGAGCATTTCAGGCGAATTTGTCTCGTAGTGAAAGACTCTTGAGGTTTCTTTACTGGGCAGTCGTGTTTCTCTGTACAACCAGGGTTGTGTGCCTGTCTGTCTGCCTGTTATATGCATGATAATGATTGGATGATGGGATCAAACAGGAGTGTTGTTTACTTAAGATGTACGGCTGCACAAGAAAGGTTGGGTTTGGAATAACGGGGGGGGAGGGGAGTCCGCTGGATGCATGTGTCCCTGAAATACCTCATACTCAACTCTTCCATTGGAATCTCTGCCTGGAAACCTCGTACATTCCTATATCAGGCTTCCAGGTTAAATTTACGTGTTGCGAAAAGTATGGGATGCTGCCAACAACAGCAGCAGCCCTGAACTGATTTCTTTCCTCCACATCTATAACATCAAGATCAACTTAGCCTGTGTTCTGGCATCGTGCCAGTGGATGATCCCCCACAGGCACCAGCAGCAGCCAAAAATATGAAGTGGAGGTAGGAAAGTCAGGGCATGGGATAAGTTGAACTAGACATGGAGTAGAGCACAGGATAGCTCAACACAGGGCTGCCATTTTCAGCGGTAGCCATGTTCTTCATTCAGTCCTAATTTCAGTGCCAGCAATTCAGCAGGCAGTACCGCGTGTGAAAAGGTATGGGGGCTGAGCAAGGCAAACTGCAGGGAAACTATTGCACAATGCAAGACAAACTATTGCGCAAACTGCAAGACAAACTCCACAGTCATGTATTCTCATCCCCTGATCCCCACATCTGCGGTGGAGAAAACTCAGGAACCCATGCAAATTTGTGATAGCTCCTAAGAATCTGTTGGCGGTAGAATGTGTGAATCACTGCTTCTCAAAACATTGGACATCCAAACCAGCATGGAATTGATTGTGGTTTAATAGTTTGTAAACTGGGCAGAAGATAACCCAAGGGAGGCACAAACCGCTAGGGTGAGACCTGAGGTTCTGCATAACTTCCATATCTTTTACGCAGTTGGAAGAAGGGAGCCCTGAAACCTTGAAAGATAACAGCTAACGTGTTCCTAATTTCTGACAGATGAGATAATAACAATCCCATCATTTTAAATGCAAGAGAGAAGGAATAATCATTGGAACAGATAGATGATTTTGAGGGGGCTGGGATTAGACATATTTTGAAATGAAAGTTAAGTGAAACAGTGCATTGAGAATATAATCTTGGTAGGGGGCAAAAGTGAGTCCCAGTTGAACCCGTGAGCATGTGCATTCGAATGCCCCCCCCCCCAGACTAACTACCTGTAGGGCTGATGCAGAACCAGGCGAGCAGAGAACCAACAAGGTTCCCACCTTTAAGGGGGCGGGGTGTGTGTCTAGGATGAAATTGCAGACTGACCCTGAATCCATACTTGGTGTTTTTTTAAAAAAAGAATTGTTATTCTGCAGCTGTAACACCTTGTTGCCAATGGCGATGTAATTAAAGCAGTGAGGACTCATTTTCCGTTCTTATCTCTTAAGCTCGTCTGAATCAGAAACTGTTTCTGGTAAACTGAGAGAAACGTAGTGTCAGGTTGGAAGGTTTATAGATGGCTTTAGAAGAGACTGAGTGTGAAATATATGCAACATGCACACACATGCATGCCCCTGCTTATCCTTTATTTAATACCGTGTGTGGTTTTTGTGTGTGTGATGTGTCCCTATATATGTGATTTTTCTCTCTACTCCCTTCTCTCTCCTCTTACACGCACATACACAGGAAGAGATTCCCATATAGAGATAGATGCACACCCGGCGCTGATGCGCACTTGCAGTTTAAATTTTTTTAACTCACCCCCTTTTCTCCTCTATTAAAATTCCGAATGCCTAAGAGGATTTTCTCAATTTAGTCATACTTTTAATCTTCGCTGAAATGAGTGATGACTTCTTATAATAAAAAGTTGACAGGCTTACATTGCGCACCGGTGGATTAGTTTCCCTTGGTGATGAGGTTTTCTTTTGTGCGCCGTGTGTCTGTTTGATGGAGGTTTAACAGAAAGCATTTGGGCAGAAATTGGATGCAGCAGGGATCATCCGGAGATGGCGGCTGTTCGATATTAACTGCACACAGTAACTTTTCCTCCTTTTTCTTCTACTTCTTCTGGGGATTTTTCCCCCTCCTCTCCTCCCCCTTCTTTTGCCAGGTGACAGAGGCATCCAAATTATTACTTTTCTCTATTCTGAAAAGAAAAAGAGAAGGGTTAATTAAAAGATTAACTATCCGCACCCATTCAGGTCAGGCTTCTTAAATATATTTATTTTACTTTGGGGTATTATTTAACGAAGGCACGGTCAAAGCATTCGCTAAAGAAAGATATCAGACCTACAGACATGGGTGTGTGGTTTTATAAAAGCAAGGAATGTTCTTTTGATCTTTTTGGGGGGGCGGGAGGGGGGAATACCTTATTGGAGAAGAGGGACGCATTTTTCTCAGAGGCTTTCTGAATGACAACAAAGCAGAAATCCTGAGCAGTGGTTTAAATTTTCCATTAGGTATGGATTGTATACTAGGCATCCTTTTCTGCTCATGTTTTGGCTGGGAATTGTAAGATGAGAGCTTGCCATTCTCAGGATAGTGCCATGTCTATGGTAGATCTACTCTGTTTGGAGCAGGGTTTGGGGTTTTTTTTAGCAGGAATGTACAGGAACGCAGTTTGGGCTGGCTTGGCACAAGGGGGTGTAGCCTAATATACAAATAAGTTCCTGCTGGGCTTTTTAAAAAAAACAATGGTGATGTTAGGGGTGTGTGACCTAATATGCAACTGAACGAGTCCCGGTTGGCTTTTTCTACAAAACAAGTCCTGGTTTCGAGCCAGCAGGGGTGGAATTCTAGCAGGAGCTCCTTTGCATATTAGGCCACACCTCCCTGATGTAGCTAATCCTCCAAGAGCTTACAAGGCTCTTTTTCGTATGCTCTTGGAGGATTGGCTACATTAGGGAGGTGTGGCCTAATATGCAAAGGAGCTCCTGCTAGAATTCCACTCTGGGAACCAGTATATGCAGGTATGCACATGATAATTGCAGCATCCATCAGTGACCTGAAGGAGGTTAACCACTGCAGAATTTTGGGGTCACCTCACTGCAAAATAACGGGATTCCCCCCCCCCAAAAAAAGAGAGGCATCATTCAGTTGTGAATGATAAGGAACTGGTTCGCAAGCTTTCCTGACCTGACAGCCATCTTGGCCATGGTATCAGAGTGGGTTTACGGACACTCCACCATGTGGAAATAATGTACCATGCGATAGGCAAGCTGGCAAGGGTAATGTCATTTTGAAGATTGGAGCTTAAACATTGTTGCATTGCAACACTGCTGTGTGCAGTGCAGGCAAGTTAAATTGAGTCAGGGTATGAACCAGAATGTGGCAAAGTTGGTCTAGATGGGCAAGATGTCTAGACAAAGCTGATGAAGCAAAGCTGTTGTCTGGGGAACAGAAATTGTTTTGCAAATTATATAGAAAATCATTGGTATTCCAAATAAGGGCAAAAGGACATATGCTTGACAAATGTAGTTATTCAGAAATGAAGGATGTGTAACCTCTGTACTTTAAAGACATCTGCACATGTCTAAAAGTTGTTTTTTTTCACACTGTATAAAAAGTGAATCCTGATGCCTTAGTAATGGAGTCCTTGGGTTTGCAACTACAGTCCCTTTATTACAATAGAGTTGTGTCTACTTTTGGAATCTCACTGGCCCATTTGACACAATATGGCATAGGTGTTCTCCAAGGAGGCTCATACACTTCCTGATTCTTCCACAACCATTTTTTCCCACTGGTGGACTTGTGGAATGTGGAGATTACTGGAGCGCCCTCTTTGCTGCTGCAGAGCCCAGAATGTCTCTCGGTTTATGGAGGAGTTTGGAATGATGAAGCAGTTGGGCAGACGATTGGAAAGCAAGTGCAGGAAAAAAAACTCTGTGCAAATGCAACTTAACATGGCATCATGCCCACTCTGTGGCAGTGATAATGATGGGGTGACCTCTGCCACCTGGCCTAGAGTTACCTCCAAGGACCCCCCACTTTTGTGAGCTTCTACCCACTGCCAGCCAGCTGGCCAGCAGGGGAAACCCCACCCCAAACAGTGATGTCACCTCATGATGCAACCAACACAAGGCAGTGACATCATCACATCAAGGATGTTGTACAGTGACACTCTGATGTGAGGGCAATTTTACCATAGACTTTTGCCCTCAATCCAGTGTCACTGCATGGCATCCCCAATGTGATGACATTTCTTCTGCATTACATCATCACATTAGTGATGTCGTTGTTTGGGACAGAGCCCTGCCTCACTCCTGGAAGGCTCCCTCCTATCCCCTGCTGCCGCATGTTGAGTACCTGGCAACCCTACCCTGGCTCCTGAGGACATAGACCCAGGAAACAGACAGGTCCACTGTGACTCTTTTGTGATGCATTCTTAGGGTTGCTTATCTCCCAGTGGTGGCTGGAGATCAGTTCCCCTGGAGGAGCTTTAGAAGGCAAACTCTGGTCATGCTGGTAGACCTTCTGATGGCACCTGGGTTTTGGTCACTGCTTGACACTGAGTGTTGGACTGGATGGGCCACTGGCCTGATCCAACATGGCTTCTCTTATGTTCTTATGGCCCTACTGGCAGATCTCCTGATGGCACCTGGATTTTGGCCACTGTGTGACACAGACTGCTGGGCTGGATGGGCAATTAGCTTCTCTTATGTTCTCATGTTCCTAAACACTGTGGAATTATATTTCCATAGAGCTCCCTCCCCTCCCAAAATTCTGCCTTTCCCAGGCTCTGCCCCCAAATCTCCAGGGATTTTCCAATCCAGATGGGGCAACCCCAAAACATTTTGCAGATAAAATTGCTCACAGCCAACACAACAGATGCCACAGTTAGTTCAGTACCATGGTCCATCTCAAAATGCTATCAGAATATATTCTGGTCCTAGGTCTATAGATGACTCTGCAATGGTGAGGCTTGATGAAAAGGAGAAGCTGCTCAGAAGTGTGTGGGCTACCACATCTAAATTCAACCCTTTCCCTTCATGGTTGTTAGTGTTAAACTGGGTTGGATTGCTTGAATAGATCCAAGATGACTCTCAGAGAGTATCCGTGGGCCCTAGTGACTTTAATTATTGCTTTTTGGCAAGCATTTCTTTCTTGGGCAAAGTACTTCAGCAGCTTTAATGCTTCTGGCTCCTATGGAAGAGATGCATTTATCTAGACTCAGTTTGGATTCAGGCCCGGGTGTGGGACAGAAACAGCCTTGGACATCCTGATTGATGATCTTCATTGGGAAAGTGAGAGGGTGAGTGTGCCCCAGTTGACTCTTCTGAACCTCTCAGCAGCTTTTGATATCATCAACCATGGTATCTTTCTTGAGAGGCAACCCACCAGCTGCAATTAGCCACAATATATAGATGGGACACTATGTTTGGGGCACAGTGATGCTCTGTATTCTTGGTGTTTGGGGGCAACAGTAGGAGGGCTTCTGGAGTTTTGGCCCTGCTGGTGGATCTTATGATGTCACATGGATTGTGGCCACTGTGTGACACAGAGGGTTGGACTGGATGGGCCATTGGCCTGATCCAACATGGCTTTAATAGTTCTACTTTTACTTAACTGGCCAATTCCAGACCAAATGTTCTTTCAATTTGTTAATTTCACTATTTTGCCATTGGATTCTAATTTTATACCACTTTGCATTCTAAACCATTGCCTACCAGCCATAAATAGCTCTGCTCACTGTACCCCATTCCATTGTCCGAAGAAGTATGCATGCATACGAAAGCTTATGTTCTGAATAAACCTTTGTTGGCCTTAAAGGTGCTACTGGACTCCTACTTTGTTCTACTGCTTCAGACCAACATGGCTGCCCACCTGGATCTATAAATAAGTGCTAACAGGTGATGCTGCTATACAAAGATGTTTCTAACAAAATGGATGGAAAGAAGAAGAAGAATTGCAGATTTATACCCCACCCTTCTCTCTGAATCAGAGACTCAGCAGTTTACAATCTCCCATATCTTCTCCGCACACAACAGACACCCTGTGAGGAGGGTGGGGCTGGAGAGGGCTCTCACAGCAGCTGCCCTTTCAAGGACAACCTCTGCCAGAGCTATGGCTGAACCTAGACCATTCCAGGAGGTGCAAGTGGAGGAGTGGGGAATCAAACCCGGTTCTCCCAGATAAGAGTCCGCACACTTAACCACTATACCAAAAGAGAAAGTTTAAGACAAATTTATACAATCATAAATGAAAATATTTATCAACCACCTGAGAGGGTTTGGAATGTTGGGTTGTTGTTGTTGTTGGGTTTTTTTTTTGGGGGGGGGGGGCGTCTTTTTTAGCAGAGTTCATCTGCCTGGGCAAGCACAGTTCCAGCCTAGCTGATGGTATTCAGATCCTGCCTCAGATATTATAAGGTTACCAACTCTGGGTTGGGAAATTCCTGGAGATTTGGGGAATGGGTTGGAGCCTAGGGAAGGCAGGGTTTGTGGAGAAGAGGGAGATCAGAGGGGTAGAATGCCAGAGAATTCCCCCCTCTAAAGCTGCCTTGTCCTCCAGAGGAAGTTATCTCAGTCATCTGCAGATCCACTGTAATTCCAGCAGATCTTCAGGCCCCACCTACAGGCTGGGAACCCTGATCTTGTCTGTGCTAGCAGTGGATTGTCTTTTGTAGTCAAGATCCTTGAATCATTTGCAAAAGCTGCAAGAGAGCTTCAAAAATCAGGCTTGAGTGGCATCTAGCTTGGCAAGGCCCTTAAATTATTAGACATTTATTCTTCATGACTGTGCCATGTTTAATTTTACTTCAATCTGCATGTCACCTGGGGTCACCAATCCCCAAAGTTATCAGAAAGCAAAGAGGGAAAGAAATGTTCACTGGGCACTCCTTCATACCCTATGGTCCCCATGGGGTATAATGGAGAGTCAATCTGTGGGTATCTGGGGCTCTGGGGGGGGGGGCTGTTTTTTGAGGCAGGGGCACCAAAATTTTCAGCATGGCATCTGGTACATCTCTAAAAATCCTCCAAGTTTCAAAAAGATTGGACCCGGAGGTCCAATTCTATGAGCCCCCAAATAAGGTGCCCCCATCCTCCATTATTTCCAATGAAGGGAAGGCATTTAAAAGGAATGTGGTCCCTTTAAATGTGATGGCCAGAACTCCCTTCAGAGTTCAATCATGCTTGCCAACCCTTGCTCCTAGCTTCACCCCCAGAGTCTCTAGATATTTCCTGAGTTGGACCTAGCAACTCTAATGATACCTCCCTGATAATTCCTAGGCTCATCTATTTTGGTCAGTGTTGTATTTCATAATCCAATTGAACCAACTGGATCTCCAGTGGTGCCATCAGAGCTGGACTTTAGGGTGCAGTTCCAAGGCCCTGGCTTATTAGAGTAGACTGCAGCTTTTCAATTGAATTATTATCGGGGTGGAATTCTAGCAGCAGCTCCTTTGCATATTAGACTACACCCCCCCCCCCGATGTAGTCAATCTTCCAAGAGCTTACAAAAAAAGAATCATAGAATCAGAATCATAAAGTTGGAAAGGACCTCTAGGGTCATCTAGTCCAACCCCCTGAACAATGCAGGAAACTCATAAACACTTCGCCCTAAATTCACAGGATCTTCATTGCTGTCAGATGGCCATCTAGCCTCTGTTTAAAAACCTCCAAGGTTTTTAAGCTTACAAGAGCCTTGCAAGCTCTTGGGGGATTGGCTATATCAAGGGTGTGTGGCCTAATATGCAAAGGAGCTCCTGCTAGAATTCCACCCCTGATTATTATCTAAATATGGCTGACTCAGGACATGGCATCAGGTTGCAGATCAAGAAATCCACACATTGAGGTCATAGACAAGAAGGGCAGCTGTGTTAGTCTGTCGGTAGCAGTCGAAAAGCGCAAGAGTCCAGGAACACCTTAAAGACTAACAAAACTGGTGGCAGGGAATGAACATTCATGAGTCACTGCTCACTTCTTCAGAGACCTCTGGTATATGAAGAAGTGAGAAGTGAGCAGTGACTCACAAAAGCTCATCCCCTGTCACTAATGCTGTTCGTCTTTAAAGCAGGGGTGTCGAACTCATTCGTTATGAGGGACAGATCTGACATAAATGAGAACTTGGGCCGACCCATGTCAGGTTGGGGCAAGCCATGTCAAGCTAGGCCATGTGTGTACCTATTTAAGATTAGGTAGCAGAGATATAAATTTTGATAAAGAACACACATAAAAACAAATATAAATATTTTCTTTAAAAAATTTAAAACACGCTTAAAATTTTGGCACTCATTGGTCTTAAAGGTGCTTTCTTTGTATTTCTCCCAGGGGATCCAGGGAACTGCGCAAAGGAAGCTCTGGCTCTTTCCTGCCTTCCCTAGGGGACTGGGGGAGGGGGGAGCCGCAGCCAATTGAAGGAAGAGAGGCTTGGCTCAGTAGCTCTTCTGTGCGATTGAGAGAGCCTGGAAAAGCAAGCTCTGCCTCCCCCCAAGGGCGCAGCCTCAGCCAATGAAGAAAATAGAGATTTTGCTCTGTAGCTCCTGTGCGATTGAGCAAGCCTTGCAAAGCCAGCTGTTATGCAGAAGGAAGCAAGATATAGAGAGAAGGAAGCAGATGACAGCCAGTTGCTCAGGGGGCTGATAGAAGCCCACTGAGGGCCTGATTCGGGCCCCAAATTGCAGGTTTGATAGCTTTGCTTTAAGGAGCTGTCGGGCTCTAAACATCTGGAACTGCCTCGATGGGCTCTAGACTGATTGGCTTTAAGAACAGGATTCAACAAATCCACAAAGATCAAATCCATCTATTGTCTATTAGCCATCATCATCATAAGAAGAAGAATTGCAGATTTATACCCCGCTTTTCTCCCTGAATCAGAGACTCAGAGTGACTCACAATCTCCTATATCTTCTCCTCCCACGACAGATACCCTGTGAGGTGGGTGGGGCTGAGAGGGCTTGCACAGCAGCTCCCCTTTCAAGGACAACCTCTGCCAGAGCTATGGCTGACCCAAAGCCATTCCAGCGGGTGCAAGTGGAGGAGTGGGGAATAGGCTTGCCAATCCCCAGGTCCCGGCGGGGGTTCTCCCGCTTTCCCAGGCTCCTTCCTGCTCCCAGTCAGCTGGCCGGTGGAGGGAAGCCCTGCCCCCACACCCCCATGTACCTTTCCACCTCTGGAGGCTTCAGACTCCACTGGAAAGTGGAGTTGGGATGGTGCATCTGCATCTTTAAGCTTGAAGGGGGGCGGGGGAGCAGGCAGAATAACATGGCTGTGAAAGCAGCCCAGACCCTCCCTTGGTTGCCCAACCTTTGCAGAGGTCGTTTGCAGCCCAGACCCTTCGTTGGTCACATAATCTTTTCGGAGGTCAGTTGCTCTGTGTTGCTTTGAAGAAGTTGGACATTCAGCAGCTTGTGAGTAGAGATGCCAGTCCCCAGGTGTGAGCATGCTGTCCCCCGCTTCAGAGTCATCAGAAACAGGGGTGGGGGGAAGGGAAATGTCTGCTGGGCACTGCATTATTCCCTATGGAGATCGATTCCCATAGGGAATAATGGAGAATTGATCTGGGGCTCTGGATGGGGCTGTTTTTTGAAGTAGAGGCACCACACTTTCAGCATAGCATTTAATGACTCTCCTCAAAATGCACTCCAAGTTTCAAAGAGATTGGACCAGGGGGTCCAATTCTATGATCCCCAAAAGAAGGTGCCACATCCTTCATTATTTCTAATGTAGGGAAGGCATTTAAAAGGTGCGTAGTTCCTTTAAATGTGATGGCCAGATCTCCCTTTGGAGTTCAGTTGTGCTTGTCACAACTTTGCTTATGGCTCCACCCCCAATGTCTCCAGGCTCCACCCCAAAGTCCCCAGATATTTCTTGGATTGGACTTGGCAACCCTCGTGGGGAATCAAACCCGGTTCTCCCAGATAAGAGTCCACACACAACCACCACTACACGAAACTGACTCTTCATAATTAAGTGTCTCTACATAATTAAATGGGACTTCTGTTTTTAGAGGCAGTCACTCTGAATACCTGTGCTCAGGATAACACCTGAGTTCAGCATTGCTCATAGATCTTCTAGGGGCATCTGGTTGGCCATTGTGTGGAACAGGATACTGGACTAGATGAAGTATTGGTCTGATCCAGCATGGCTACTGTTATGTTTGTACCACATTTGTCATTGACTTATGACTATATGGCCAGGGACCTGCTTACTTCCGGGACCATCTCTCCCCATATGAGCCCCAGAGAGCACTAAGATCAAGTTCCCAAAACCTTCTTGTGATCCCTGGGCCAAAAGACGCTCGGCTGGCTACCATGAGAGCTAGAGTCTTTTCGGTAGCAGCCCCTGCCATGTGGAATGCTCTCCCTGAAAATATCAGGGCCCTGTGGGACTTGCCACTCTTCCGCAGGGCCTGTAAAACAGAATTGTTTAAATTAGCTTTCAATAACTAACGGGGAAGCGATAGGCTTGCCAATCCCCAGGTCCCAGCAGGGGTTCTCCTGCTTTCCCAGGCTCCTTCCCACTCCTAGTCAGCTGGCCAGCGGGGAGAAGCCCCTCCCCCATAGCCACCAGGTGCCTTTCCACCTCCGGAGACTTCAGACTCTGCTGGGAAATGCTTCCTCTTGGGATGGTGTGTCTGTGTCTTTAAGGCTGAATGGGGGCGGAAGGAGCACGCAGAACAACATGGCTGCTCCCAGTGGCTGTGAAAACATCCCAGACCCTCCGTTGGTTGCACCATCTTTTCAGAGGTTGTTTCATAGGAAAGGTAAACTTGAACCTTTGGTTGCTCTGTGTTACTTTGAAGAAGTTGGAGGTTCAGCAACTCATGAGTAGAGATGCCAATCCCCCACTTCAGAGTCGTCAGAAACAGGGGAGAGGGAAATGTCTCCTGGGCGCTTCATTATTCCCTATGGAGATCGATTCTCATAGGGTATAATGGAGAATTGATCTGGGAGTATCTGGGGCTCTGGAGAGGCTGTTTTTTGAGGTAGATGCACCAAAACTTCAGCATAGCAAGTATTGACTCTCCTCAAAATGCTTGCTAGGTTTCAAAAAGATTGGACAAGGGGTCCAATTCTATGAGCCCTGAAAGAAGGTGCCCCTATCCTTCATTATTTCTAAAGTAGGGAAGGCATTTAAAAGGTGTGTGGTTCCTTTAAATATGATGGCCAGAACTCCCTTTGGAGTTCAGTTGTGCTTGTCACAACTTCACTTATGGCTCCACCCCCAATGTCTCCTGGCTCCACCCCCAAAGTCCCCAGATATTTCTTGAATTGGACTTGGCAACCCTAGGAAGCGGCCACTATACCACAATATGGATATCTAAACCCATTTCATTATAAATTTAGAGCACCAAACAATCTTTGACAACAGCGCTGTAAGCAGCGCTAAATACAAACTAATAATACTGACACCATCTTGGATTTTAGGAGTGAAACTGTAAATGCATTGTATGTGTACAATGATTTTTAAGGATTTTACTGTATCCTATTTAAACATTATGTATTTTTAACTGTTGTTAGCCGCCCTGAGCCTGATAGGGGAGAAGAAGAAGAAAATATTGGATTTATATCCCGCCCTCCTCTCTGAAGAGTCTCAGAGCGGCTCACAATCTCCTTTACCTTCCTCCCCCTCAACAGACACCCTGTGAGGTGGGTGGGGCTGGAGAGGGCTCTCACAGCAGCTGTCCTTTCAAGGACAACCTCTGCCAGAGCTATGGCTGACCCAAGGCCATGCTAGCAGGTGCAAGTGGAGGAGTGGGGAATCAAACCCGGTTCTCCCAGATAAGAGTCCGCACACTTAACCACTACACCAAACTGGCTCTCCACAGGGCAGGATATAAATATAATTAAATAAATAAATAAAATAAATAATAGTGACATCACACTGCACCTGTTGACAGGAATGGGTCTAATAACACAGACTCACTATGCTGCACCAAAGCACTATCTTGGGGTAGAAGCCTGAGTTGTGATGTTGCACTGGCACAATATCCATTGTGTCCCATTCTTCCTGATCTTTTGTAGCATAACAAACCCTAAAATGGGTCATTTCCTTTCTTAATTAAGAATTTTGTTCCTAAGAATGAAAAGCTTGCAGTAACAGGATAAAATTCCTCTGGCCACCAGTGGCAAGTCCTGGTAACCACTTGATTAGATTCCTTCAATGCACTCTACGTTTGACTCTAGGTCACCCAGTGAGATTCATGGCAGAATGGAAGTTTGAGCCCTGACCTCCCCACTCCAAATCTCTAACCAGAATGGCTGTCAAGATAAGTTACTAAAGTAAAATAACCTTCCTTTATCTGTTTCTGCTGTATTTGGGAAAGATAGAAAAAGAAGTTTCACCAAAACTGGACTTTCCACTGACTTGTGGACTTCGCTATCACATATTGGACCAGAGCTCAGACCAGCTACGGTCTGATGTTAGTTTTGAATAGACTGGGTCATTGTAGTATTGACCAGGGTATGGGGACCAGGCTCTTTCTCATTTGTGACAGGGCTTTTTTTGTAGCAGGAACTCCTTTGCACATTAGGCCCCCCTTCCAATGTATCCAATCCTCCAAGAGCTTACGGTAGACCCTGTAAGAAGAGCCCTGTAAGCTCTTGGAAGATTGGCTACATCAGGGTGTGTGGCCTAATATGCAAAGGAGCTAGGGTTGCCAAGTCCCATTCAAGAAATATCTGGGGACTTTGGGGGTGGAGCCAGGAGACATTGGGGGCGGAGCCAAGAGCAAGGGTGTGACACGCATAATTGAACTCCAAGGGAGTTCTGGCCATCACATTTAAAGGGACTGCACATCTTTTTAAATGCCTTCCTTCCATAGGAAATAATGAACGATAGGGGCACCTTCTTTTGGGGCTCATAGAATTTGATCCCCTGGTCCAATCTTTTTGAAACTTGGGAGGTATTTTGGGGAGAGGCACTAGATGCTATACTGAAAATTTGGTGCCTCTATCTCAAAAAACAGCCCCCCCTGAACCTCTGATACCCGCAGATCAATTCCCCATCATTCCCTATGGGAATCGTTCTTAGAGGTGCATGATGGCTGTGGAGGCGGGGCTTCCCCCGCCGGCCAGCTGGCTGGGGGAGGGGGGAAGCCTGTAAAACCGGGGGATCCCCCTCTGGGACCTGGGGATTGGGAAGCCTAAAAGGAGCTCCTGCCGCAAAAAAAGTCCTGTTTGTAGGAATACTAGAACAGGGGCTCAGGCCTGTAAATTCAGTTGCATAATATTATCACCATGCAGGAGGGCCTAGTAGCCTGATCCAAGTGAGCAGGAACACATCTATGTTATTGGTCTTTGGGTGTCCAGGGACACGTGGTCCAAACTGCATGCCCAGTACTATGATATGACTCACCAAGGGATACCCTGTCCCTCCAGCTCCTATTACCTGCCGCAGTTCCAAATGACCGTAGAAGAAAAAAGTAAAGGCAGATTTCCCTGTGATACTATGCCACTTTCAGTAAAAACCTATCACAGAAACTCTCTGATAGGGTTGCCAAGTCCCCCGTGGCGTCCGGCCTCTATGGTACCATAGAGTTTTCCTCCCAAATTGCTAGAGTATACGGCATGCAATATTGCCAGAGCGATTACATCACTTCTGAGTGATGTCATCATGCTGGTGATGTCGGGGGAGGATCCCCCTGCTGGCCCAATGTGGCTAAGTGGATTGCAAACCTCCAGGGCAGGACCCCTGCCTGGCCTGGGAATTTGGCAGCCCTACTTTGATTTTACCATAGAGTTTCCAGCAAGTCCTAGAGCTTCCCTGTGTCACTTCCAGAATTTTTACTGGAAGTGATGTAGTACTGCAGTTGATGTTGCACTCCAACCCTTGTCCATAATCTACCCACTGGCTGCTGGCACTGCCTGGTAACCCTAGTGGAAATAGTACCATCCCAGAGTAATTATTTTTGGCCCATCTTGGAACCATTCCAAAGCCTGGATCGATTTCTTGGATGTCCTCAAGGATTTTGGAGTTAAACCTGTCCATCTGTAGCATCAGATGTGGTTCCAAAAGTCCTTGATATAACACACCAATTTTTTTTTCTCAAAGGCCATCAAATGGTTGTTTGAGATCTTTTAAAATATTTTCACATGACAGAATGAATTGGGTAGCCCACCTGCCTAGTTCTTTTGCCTTGTTATGAAATTAAAGCTCTGTTCCTCTGAAAAGGGTTTTGTTCTAATAGTCAACAAGCCACCCAAAGCTGTTTTTCCCCCTTTCAAAAAACCAGAAGCGGCATACTTGGTAATCGAAATCGAAAGAGCCTAATCTACCATTACTTCTGTGTGAGACAGCAAGCAGTGACAATCTTGCCTCCTTTGTCAAGTTTCAAGAACGTCGCAGACCTTAATTTAAACACTCAAGAGATCTTTGCAGCTTGTCAATCTAGTTAATGAAGCCTCCTATTTGCCCCTGTTTTAAACAAAGGCCGACTTCCTTTAAAGACCCTTTTAAAAGCACATCTCCAATTGCCCAAACAAGCTCTGTTCTTAAGGGATGAATAATCCGGCAACATCTTTTTTATCTCCTTTTTATGTGCCCGTATTTGTATCTCTATGCCTGTAGCGTGAGTTATTCGGGCAAAGGAAGGCAATAGAACTAGCAGTGTTCGTAAGCAGGGTTGCATGTTTAATTGGAAGATCAATCAGGTAAAGTTTCTGCTGATTAATTGGTAGGGTTGAGACTGAAAGGTGAGCTTGCTTCCCTTTTAAAAAAAAAAAAAGTGGCCATGGTATAGTGCAGCTTTTGGCTTTAACAGCAAGTGTTAAATTGAGAGCTAAATCTGTGTCAGTTCAGTGTTTGCATGCAGAAAGCAAGAGAAGTGTGGCACCAAGCTGGCCACCTTGAGAGATGAAACCTGGGTGCACTCCAACAGTCATACAAATTTACTGAACATGCAGAGTCAAAGAGCAAAGCACGCTGACCAAGCTGCCCTCTTTGCCAGTACCATCACCTCATTGCCTGCCACAGCTCTGAATGGCTGCAGGAGAATTTTTAAGTTGGGGAAAACATGGAAGTGGCATTAGGTAGCTCTAGGAATCACCAGAAACTCTGTGGTAAAACCACGGAGTTTCTGGTGATTCCTCGAGCTACCCCACTTCATGTTTAGGTTCTCCCCAGAAGTGATGTCACAGCACACAGGACACCATGTTGCCTCATGTCTGCACTCCAGAAACTCCTGCTGATTGCTAGGCACAGCCTGGCAAACCTCCTGGCTCAGCCCCCTGGCTCTGTGCGGTAGCCTGGTCATCCACAAGAACAAATCTCACTGTTTGTGGCAAGGGGGTTAGTTTTATTTGTAAAATCAAGTGGGAGTCAGTTTTATTAGTAAAATCAAGTGGGGTTGGATGATTGAACGTCTTGTTCTCCACCCCACCTCAAACAACTGTAACTTTGCTTTCAAAGATGCTCAGAAGTCCTTCGGCTTTATCTCATCTTCTTTGACCCTGAGACACACCACAGCAGAGACAACAGGCCTTCAGGCAGCCATTTCAAACCAACTGACTCTGATGATAACTCTCATAATTTTTAAAAGGTAAAGCTATCAGGAGATAGGTGTGACTCAGGCTAACGTTTGTCAAAGGAATAAGAGGACTGAGACAGAATCAAACAACTTTTGCATGTTAGTTATTTAAAAAACTCTGTGTAAGGAAATATTTGAAGTATTGGGGGAGGAGCCTGAAGAGGGTGGGGTTTGGGGAGGGGAAGGACTTCAACGAAGTATAATACCATAGCGTCCACCTTCCATACCAGTCATTTTCCTCAGGTGATTTCTGTTGCTTGGAAATCAGTTGTCATCCCAGGCAATCTCCAGCCACTACCTAAAGAGGTTGGCAACTTTAAGTAAACAGAAATCCAGAGACACCTTAAAAATCTTACAAGCTGGGATTCCAGTACAAGCTTTAATGGACTACATCCCATCTCATAACAAAACATTCAAGACCTTTGAGTTCCAAATGCATACAAAGCTGCGGAGACGCTAGAAAGAGAGAAACGTCTAGTTAATGTCATGTGCGAACCATATCTTTGGCAGCTCTGCTGTACACACAGAGTTATTTGAAGTTTAGGATATTACAGCCAAAGGATTTCTTGCTAGTTTTCATGACATTTCTCTCTGTAATGTTCACTTCACACTTTGGCAAATATTACCTTTATATTTGACCTCCCAGACACCTTTGACTTGACCCGCTTCTCACAGGAAGTCCACACACAATGATCTCATTGCAAACAAAGCCTTTACCTAAGCAAAGTTGGAAAAGGGACAACAGTAGGGCCTTCTGTTCCCACAACTTGGCAAGGAAAAACGGAGGTAATAATGGCCAAAGCAGGTAAAATCCATAGTTGGATCTCCAAAACTCTCTTCCCCCATCCCCTTTTTCAGCAGGAATGCAGTTCTGGCTGGCTTGGCATCAAGGGGGTGTGGCCTAATATGCAAATGAGTCTCTGCTGGGCTTTTTCTGCAAAAAAGCCCTCTGTGAAACAATGATGACATCAGGGGCTGTGGGCTAATATGCAAATGAGTTCCTGCTGAGCTTTTTCCTACAAAAAAGCCCTGATTTTTTCCTTCAAAATGGTAATCACGAGAAGCCCAGTTTGGGCTCCTGTACAGAGAGAGAGAGAGAGAGGATTAACAAGCTTCCCCCCCCCCTCCATTATATATTCCTGACCTCAAATAGCTACCAGAATTGATGGTTGCCCACTGAGAGAAACGTACAGGCACCGTGGTCTTGATCAGAATTGGAGAAGAAGAAGAAGATATTGGATTTATATCCCGCCCTCCACTCCGAAGAGTCTCAGTGCGGCTCACAATCTCCTTTACCTTCCTCCCCCACAACAGACACCCTGTGAGGTGGGTGGGGCTGGAGAGGGCTCTCACAGCAGCTGCCCTTTCAAGGACCACCTCTGCCAGAGCTATGGCTGACCCAAGGCCATGCTAGCAGGTGCAAGTGGAGGAGTGGGGAATCAAACCCGGTTCTCCCAGATAAGAGTCCGCACACTTAACCACTACACCAAACCGGCTCTCCTATCAAAGGCTGTTGTTTAAAGGGGAAATGTACTAAATGTACATCACTGTGCACGTTGTACATTGCCCAGAGCCCAGCACAAGTCAGGATAGTAAATGTGATGATGATGATCATCATCATCATCTAGAGTTGCCAACCTTCAAGTAGCACCTGGAGATCTCCCGCAATTACAATTGATCTCCTGCAGGGGTTTTTTTAGCAGGAACTCCTTTGCATATTAGGCCACACACCCCGATGTAGCCAATCCTCCAAGAGCTTACAGGGCTGTTAGTACAGGACTGTGATGGACTAAGGCAGTTAGCCTAGTGAGCAGGGAACAGCTCACTCTGATTGGCTGAGCTGCAGCCATGTTTACGAAATGTATCAATTTCAAGAAGGCTTGCTGTGGGGGGGGGGGGAATGCCTCACAGAGTTGAGTTCAGTCTGGGTACTGAAGGAGATCAGTTGTGACAGACAGCCGAGAAGGAGCTGAGGCAGCCTGTGGGCTGAGTTCCTTGTGAAACAGAAGTGAGTTAAGGTTTCTGTCTGAGAGAAAGAGAGTTAATTGGAAGAAGGGGGCAAAATCCGGCACCTTCTGTGAGGAAAAAACTCTCTGAGGAGATCTATCAGCACATCAGGGCAGACTCCTCAATCATTTTAGAACATTCAAACACACTGAAAGAAAAAAAGAAAGAAAGACTAGATTCTTGTGGATGAGAAGGAATCCCAAGAAACAGACTGAGACACTAGATGGGTGCGACACACAGGATTGAGAGGCTTGTGATAGCACTCAGGGAGTTCTGACCATCACATTTAAAGGGACCATACTCCTTTTAAATGCCTTTCTTCTATTGAAAATAATGGTGCATGGGACACATCTTGGGGGCCCATAGAATTGGACCCCCTGGTCCAATTTGAAACTTGGGGGAGGGGGTTGAGGAGAGGCACCAGATGCTATGCTGAAAATTTGGTGCCTCTACCTTAAAAAACAGTTCCCCCACATCCCCCACCAGTGTCCAAGTGGGCCCTGGCAACCTTAGTGGCGGAGGCAAAAGAATGTTGTGTGTTTTCCTCTGTCCCCTTGTCAGTAGACCTGATGAAACATAACAGGCTTGCAGCTGATTTAATTTTTGGCACAGAGTTTCTGTCCAAATACCGGAATGTCACCAGGATGTACCAACATGATGACATCAGATCCTGTACACTCTGGAAGTGATGTCACCATGTCACCAGCAACTTAGCCAGGGCCTCTTTCCCTTTCCTGGTATGTCCCCCCCCCATCCTACCCTGGACCTGGCAGCCCTAAAGCATCCATTTTCTCCCAGGAAATTGATCTCTGTCATCTGGACATGAGCTGTAATTCCAGGATATCCCCAGGTACCACCTGGAGGCCAGAAGTCCAAGCTTTCTCCCAAGAATTTCTTGCAGGAAAAACAGAATCGGAACATACCTCCCATGCTAGAGTTGCCAGGCAACATTTTCCAACAGAAGGGATTTGTGGGAAGGGATTTGAGCCACTTGTGGGAAGGGCGGGGTATAAATCTTAAATAAATAAATAAAATAAATAAATTTGTTAAAGGTCCCTTTTACGGAGGCAGGAGAAATAGATTGCTAGATTGCCAGGTGATGCTCTGCTATTTGGTCAAGAACTCTATGGTAGAAGTAATTTTTTGGCATAGCATCCCAATTCTTAGGATTGCACCATTAAGTGTTAAGGTGAAAGAGATCTGAGTAGAGCACCAAGACATCAAGTTGGCATCTTCTACCCCAGGGCTTTTTTTGTAGCAGGAACTCCTTTGCACATTAGGCCACACACCCCTGATGTAGCCAATCTTCCAAGAGTCTACAGTAGGCCCTGCAATAAGATCCCTATAAGCTCTTGAAGGACTGGCTACATAAGAGGAGTGCAGCCTAATATGCAAAGGAGTTCCTGATACCACCCCCCCCCCCCAAAAAAAGGCCTGTTAATCCACCTCATTATCACACACTCCCCTTAAACAATTAGTGGACTAACTTGGCCTAAAATACTATGGCTGAATTTTCTACCTGTTGTTTATTTCAAGAAACTTCCTTATTTAGCATTCATAGAAATACCTGATGAACAGGGGTGGAAGTCTAGCAGGAGCTCCTTTGCATATAAAGCCACACATCCCTGATGTAGCCAATCCTCCAAGAGCTTACAAAAAGGAGCCTTATAAGCTCTTGGAGGATTGGCTACATCAGGGGTGTGTGGCCTAATATGCAAAGGAGCTCCTGCTAGAATTCCACCCCTGCCAATAAATAAAAAAGATGCATTGTAATCCGAAAAACAACTTTAATATATTATGAGAGCATGTAATTCTAACAAGGGACTATTCATGTTCTCAGGGCCGGCTCACCCACTAGGCAAACTAGGCAGTTGCCTAGGGTGTCAAGAGGCCGGGGGTGGCAAATTGGGCTCTTCCACCCTCCAGTGCCCCAGGCAAGCACTTAGTTTGCCTCTCTCTCCCCTCCCTGCTGCTGCCATGGCCGCCGCTAGCTCCCTCCGGGCCGCTGCCGCCCACCACCTCCGCCGCCTCCTCAGCACTCTGCTCTCCTGCCCGCTGTTGCAGCGGTGGCGGCACTCTGTTCGCTCCTTTCCCCTGCTCGCCATGGCTAAAAGTAAGCTCTGCCAGCTTCACAGCCCATGGCTGTGCGTTTTGTCTCAACAAAACACGCAGGTGCGAGCTGCGAAGTCAGAGCTTACTTTTAGCCACGGTGAGCAGGGGGAAGGAAGTGGAGTGCTGGGGGGCAGGCAGGCGAGCACCGCACCAGGGACCCTATCACTGCTTCTTCCCCAATTGCCTCATTGCTACCACTTCTCCTTGTCTCCTTCCCCTCCCTCCCCGATCATTGCTTCCCCCCCATTGCCTCCTCTTCTCCCCTCCTCCCTCCCTGTCCCAATTGCCACTTCTTCCTGCTTTCCCTCCCAGACCCGATCGCCGTTCTCCACGCCTCCCTCCCAGTCCTGATCACCGTTCTCTCTGCATCCCTCCTAGTCCCAATCGCCTTTCTCCCCGCCTCCCTCCCTGTCCTGATTGCCTCATGTTCTCGCAGTGAGTTTGGAGGGAAGCAGACCGCGGGGGACGCCTGCTGTCTACTCATGAGTAGCCCTGTGCCTCCGGCCTACTCGTGAGTAGGGAGCAGGCGCAGGGCTACTCGTGAGTAGGCGGCAGGGGCAGATCTGTGCTGCCTAGGGCATCAGAAGGCCAGAGGCCAGGCCTGCATGTTCTGGTACACGTAAGACGTCGTTTTCTTAGGGCTTCTGAATGTTTTCCTTCTTTTTGGAAGTCTTCAGGAAGCAGACTTAACTAAAGCATTACCAAGGGAGTGAGATCAGACTAGACAGGATCTTCACAGATCAGAGCACACACACACACACACAAAAAGTTAGGTTTATTAAAAGCACAAGGAAAAGAACTACAGTCAGGGAGCTCATAGGAAAACTGTGGTACAGTGTGCTCTGTGGAGAGACAGGGAGCCTTTCTCGGTGGTTTCCCATCCAAACACTGGTCCTGCTTAGCTTTTGAGATGTGCCAAGATCAGGCTACACCATGCTGCCTTCCATCCCCTGATTTTAGTCTACAAGACATATGATCATTCTTTTTTGCATTTATGCAATCTGAGGTTTTACACTTCATGACCGAAATGAGCTAGAATGTCAGACTAGGGTCTAGAAGAACCAGGTTCAAATCTCCAGTCTGCCATGGCATCTTGTTAAGTGACCTTGGGCCACACACTCACAGCCTGTTTTTACAGGGTTGTTTTCAGGATTAAATAGAAGAGGGGCGAATCATATTATAATCTCCTTTGTATCTCCATAGGGGAGAAAATTGGGGGGAAATACAGATAAATGAATGTCTTTCTTCTTAGCAATGGAGATCTCATTCTTGTCTTATTTTAGCGTCATCTTCCCTAATTCCAAATTCAACAAAACTTTTAATAGTTTTGATAATAATACTCATAGAATCATAGAATTGCAGAGTTGGAAGGGACCTCCAGGATCATTTAGTCCAACCCCTTGCAGGGACTTCACAAATAGCTACCCCAGTGGTTTTTTTGTAGCAGGAACTCCTTTGCATATTAGGCCACAAACTCCCGATATAGCCAATCCTCCTGGAGTTTACAGCAGGCCAGGTACTGAGAGCCCTGTAAGCTCTTGAAGGATTGGCTACATAAGAGGAGTGTGGCCTAATATGCAAAGGAGTTCCTGCTACAAAAAAAAAAAAAGCTCTGTTAATCCACATCATTGCCACACACTCCCCTTAAAGAATTAGTGGACTAACTTGGCCTCAGGAGTGTGTAATATGCAAAGGAGTTTCTGCTACTAAAAAAAGCCCTGCCTGCCCCCCCCCCACACACACACACATACACACAAAGGGGCAGGGCTTTTTTGTAGCAGGAATTCCTATGCATAATAGCAGGGTTTTTTTTAATATATGCAAAACTCCTTTGCATATTAGGCCACACACCCCTGATGTAGCCAATCCTCCAAGAGCTTACAGGGCTCTTAGTACAGGGCCTACTGTAAGCTCTTGAAAGATTGGCTACATCAGGGGACGTGGCCTAATATGAAAGGGAGCACCTGCTACTAAAAAAGCCCTGCATAATAGGCCACACCCCTCTGTAGCGAGTTCTCCTGGAGCTTACAGTAGGCCCTGTACCAAGAGCCTTGTAAGCTCTTGGAGGATTGGCTACATCAGGGGTGTGTGGCCTAATATGCAAAGGAGTTCCTGCTACAAAAAAAGCCCTGCAAAGGGGGATAATTTTTAAACTTCTGTTGATTCATTATACTCATGATGACAGTATATCAATGCCAGCCAGGAGACCTGATTGCAGTCAAGGCCAGGTGCTGACACAATGTAGGAAGACTGTCATAGGAGCACAGGGAGAGAGTCCTCTAATCAGCCAGGGCAAGGGAAGAGCTTTCTAGTGTGCAAAGGGGTTTCTTTCAGATATGACACGTCTCCCTGTACTCTCCCTTTTTGTGCAGAGCTTGCGGGTGGTGCACAACTGTAGAGCTGCCATGCTCCCGGTGCAGCCAAAAGACCTCCTAGAATTACAACTGGTCTCCAGTTTACCAAGATCAGTTCCTCTGGAGAAAATAGCTGCTCTGGACTCTATGGTATTTATACTCTACTCCCGTCCCCAGCCCTCCCCAGCCTCCACTCCCAAATCTTCAGGGATTTCCCAAACTGGAGTTGGCAACCCTATGCACAAGTGATATCTGATATCTTCAGGTCTCTGGATTTGTTGTGAATTCAAGTTGCTGCCTCCAACCGTCTTCAGTCTAGTAAGAAAAATCTTCACGTGTGAGAATGACAAAAGCTATGATGCAGTGCAACTGTGTGTGTAACTCATGTGGGCCCTCTACATAATAGGGGGAATTCTTGAATGGTTTGACATGAGACTACAACTAGGGTTGTGAGGTCTCCCCTAGCCACTGGTGGGGGACGACAGAGTAGGGCTGCCAGATCCAGGAAGGGAAACTTCTGGAGATTTGGGAAATGCACCTGGGGTGGACGGAGGGATCTCAGTGGGGTACAATGCCGCAGAGTCCACCCTTCAAAGCAGTCCTTTTCTCCAGAGGAGCTGACCTCTGTAGTCTGGAGATGAGCCGTAATTCCAGGGGATTCTCAGCTCCCTCCTTGAGTTGGCACCCCTAGCTGCAACCTACCCACATTTTAAACTGGCTGCCAGCCAGGCTTTTACAGAAATTCCCTGCTCGTGATGAGGAAACAGACCTGCAAAAATGGGATTTCTCCAGTGGGTTTTGCACATGCCTTTATGTTTGGAGGAAATGTATCGAAAGCAATGCAGCTTTAGCGCAGTGCTTTAGCAGTTTCATTACTTAAATAGATGTGTCCCTGCAAGCATAATTCCCTTGACAGGAATAAATAATGGATGTTATCCATAAGATATTGAGCCCCTCGCCGAGAAGAATGAGCAAAAGCGTGTTTGAGCTACCTTGCACAATTCTGTTTGCACCTGCTCTCAAAGTCACTGGATAAAAGTCACTTAAAGGAATGCTCGCAATGTGTCATTGGCTGCCGGCTTCCAGTGTCAGCTTGGCCACGAGAAGAACCTGGGAGTTTATTAGACAGAAGAGACTGGGAGATGAAAAACAGGGGAAGTAATGGAGCTTGTTTTGCTCCTGCCTTTCATTTCCCATCGGGCATGTGCTTCATTCCAGCCAGTGGCTGCTGTCTCAAGTTTGGTGTACTGGTTAAGTGTGCGGACTCTTATCTGGGAGAACAGGGTTTGATTCCCCACTCCTCCACTTGTACCTGCTGGAATGGCCTTGGGTCAGCCATAGCTCTGGCAGAGGTTGTCCTTGAAAGGGCAGCTGCTGTGAGAGCCCTCTCAGCCCCACCTACCTCACAGGGTGTCTGTTGTGGGGGAGGAAGATAAAGGAGATTGTGAGCCTCTCTGAGACTCTGAAATTCAAAGTGGAGGGCGGGATATAAATCCAATATCATCTTCATCTTCTTCTTCAACAGGGGAGGGTTTTTTGGAACATCAGGGCTGCCTGTGTGCTCTTCCCTCTTTTCCATCCACCTAGGGAAACCAAATACCTAAAATGGCCCAAGGTGGGGCTTGGTGGCCAAATACCTAAAATGGCCCCAGGCAAGTAGGTGTGAAAAACCTCAGCTTGAGACCCTGGAGAGCCGCTGCCAGTCTGAGTAGACATTACTGACTTTGATGGACCAAAGGTCTGATTCAGTATAAGGCAGCTTCATATGTTCATATGTACATATGGAGATCTCCCAGAATTACAACTGATCCTAGGGCTGCCAGCCTCCAGTTGAGGCCTGGAGATTTCCCGCTCTGACGACTGATCTCCAGATGACAGAGATCAGTTCTCCAGGAGAAAATGGCAGTGTACCATGCTGGATCCCTCTTTTCCTCAAGCCCTGCTCTCTTCCAGGCTCCGCCCCCCAAAATCTCCAGGAATTTCCCAATACAGAGCTGGCAACCGTATCTGCAGATGACAGAGATCAGAATTTAGGAATGGGAGGAGGAGGAGGAAGAGGAGGAAGAAGAAGAAGAAATTGGATTTCTACTCCATCCTTCACTCTGAGTCTCAGAGCGGCTCACAATCTCCTCATATTTCTTCCATTGCAGACTTTGCCTGCAGGGTGGGCTCGATGAAAACCATTGTTGTTAAAGCACTTTCCCCTGTGAGGTAGATGGGGCTGAGAGAGCTCTCTCAGAAGCTGCCCTTTCAAGGACAACTCCTGCGAGAGCTATGGCTGACCCAAGGCCATTCCAGCAGGTGCAAGTGGAGGAGTGGGGAATCAAACCTGGTTCTCCCCGATAAGAGTCTGCACACTTAACCACTACACCAAACTGTCTCTCAGGGGGAGCTCAATGGGGATGTGATGCTACCCTCCAAGGCTATCATTTCCTCCCCACCTTGTCCATTGAATAGTAGCTGCAGCTGCATAACAATCCCTGGATGAGCTCCACCACCTATTTTTCTACAAAACAACCCCTGCACTTTCCCACCTGGACACTGGCAGCCCTATGGCTCCCCCTTCCACCTCACTCTTACAACCACCCTGTGGGATAGGATACACCGGAAAAGAGTAAGCAGCCCAGGGTCACTCAGTAAACTTTTTAACTGAATGGGGAAGTAAATCCAGTTGACTGGCCTCGCATTCTACCTGCTATAGCACGCTGACTTTTTAAATGAGTTAGAAATCCCAAGGATGGCCAGAACAAGGTCTCCATCCCCCCCACACCTTCCCTCGGTGGCAATTTTTGCCCCGAGTCTTGTAAACGGTGGGATATTCTAATGCTCCACACTGATAACAGAAGACGTTTCTGCAGGTTCATTCCAATGCGGCTGAAACCCTGCCTGCCACTGTGTAGAGTATTAGTTATTTTGCTCCGTAGGGTTAGTTATACTATAAACATATTCCACTTCTTTCATATACAGCCACCCGCCTTTTTTTTTTTGTGTGTGCTTTTGTGCTGCCAGAAGGTTTAAAGGTATGCTTTTCAACATCTTGAACATTTTTCCTGTTGATAAGCAAAGGTAGTCTTGGTGATTTTAAGGTACATGGGAAACACACAAACCTCTCTCATATAATGATTTCTTTTCCCCTTGATGGAATCAGCATGTTTGTGCATGTGGCTGCAGAAACATCCATGGCTATGGGGGTGGGCAGAGACCTCCAAGTGTTTAAGGGCTTTTCCATATGGGGTCCCCCCCCCGCATTGGTTCTAGCCCCATACTGCTTTAAATTATCCCCTAATTCAGGGGTGTCAAACATGCAGCCCGGGGGCCAAATCAGGCCCCTGGAGGGCTCCTATCAGGCCCCCGAGCAACTGGCTGTCATCGGCTTCTTCTTCCTCTCTGTTTCTTCCTTCTGCTTTGCAAGGCTTGCTCAATCACACAGGAGCTACAGAGCAAAACCTTTATTTTCTCCATTGGCTGAGGCTCCTCCTCCTAATTCCCTCGGAAAGGAAGGAAAGAGCCAGAGCTTCCTTTGCCAAGTTCTCTGAAGCACATAGGAGAGATACAAAGAAAGCCCCTGTAAGACCAACGAATGCTAATGTTTTAAACATGTTTTTTTTAAGTCTTTAATTGTGTTTGTCTGTGTCCTTTATAAAGTTTATATCTCTGCTACTTAATCTTAAATAGGAACACACAAGGCCTGGCCTGACATGGCTCGGCCCAACAAGGTCTCATTTATGTCAGATTCGGCCTCCATAATAAATGAGTTTGATACCTCTGCTCTAATTTCTAAATGAATTTTTTTGCCTTCATTTTCACTTTGGGTCTCTTTCTCTCTCTCACACACACACACACACACACACAAACACACACCAAGTTTTTTCCACACTGCGGGGTGACATGATAGAGGTTTACAAGAGCCAGAGGTTTCCACTGTCAGTGCAGGGACATTGAAGCTTCAACAATAAGCAGGCTTGTCTTTGTTAAACACAAAGTTTCCTTTTATTGATTACAGCAATGCATTTCACTACGCAGGTTCGTTGATACTAATAACGAGAGGGGTGCAATCATGAGCATATATGGATACACATCAAAGCATAGGGGGTTTAACTTATTTCCCACAATAAAACTGGGGCTTCTCTGTTGAGAAAAGCCAGGGCGCCTATCTGTTATCTCCCACCGACATAGCAGCCTCTCCTCCCCTGCAATGGCCTTGCTCGCCTCCGCTCACTCCTGCTGGGCGCCTGGGAACCGGCTAGTTGTTTTACGCATCAAACGCCTGTTGGCACTTTGGCTTCCCCCCTCCCGGCCACTTCTCACATTCCACTATAGCTCTAGGGTTAGTAAGGCAAAAGGCATGGGGCTAGCTAACAGTAAATAAACAGATCAAGCCATAAAGTAGGCTTCAATGTATACAAGCTGACATCCACCCTCTTTGCATTTTAAGCTGCGCCTTGCCAAAGGCTGAGCACATCTCACAGAGGTCTGAGAGGAGCAGAACAGAGCAGAGCAACTCTGATAGCTGAGACAGCTGGAGAAGTTGCTGAGAATTTCTGAATTTTGAAAGACTTCATTCTGAGGTTTGTGGGACTGCCTAAAATTCTGAGTTGTGATAGCTGGGGAACTGCTGTTTGTTTGGTTGAGTGGGCTAAAGGTGAAAGTGATTGAGAGTGATTGCTGCTGATTGCTTAGGAGTGCCTCTGCTCCACCCTCTTTGCATTTTAAGCTGCACCTTGCCAAAGGTGCGAGCCTTTGGCGTGAGCCGAAGGGTGAGAGCTAAAGGGCTCTTGGCCTATGGCTCTTCACCTAGGGGCTCTCTAAGGACCAGGAATCCAGATCCCTGATTTCCTTGTTCTCCCAATAAGGTGAGTTGACCCTCCAGAAGGGGAGCCACTTAAACAAACAGCATTTAAAGAGGACTGTATATTTTAAATAAAATATATATATCATGAAGATAGAATGCCAGCAGGGGGGGTGGGGGCTTTCCAGTGTTTTGCACTGAGTGTCACATGTATGACTATCTACCCAAAGGGCAGAAGTCTTGGGTGTGTGCTCGATGCAAGGAGCTCCTGGTCCTCAAGGAACGAGTTCGTACCCTTGAGGCTGAGGTGACTGCCCTAGAGAAGCAGAGACAGTCAGTTAGGCACTTGGGGAAGACTCTCGGGGGCGTATTAGATGAGCCCTGCTCTGAACGTAGCAGCCCCGTTGCTGCCAGAGAGCATGAGGGTGAAGAGGGAACAGGGCACCGTGCTGAGGATAAGGGGAATGCTCCCTCAGAAGGGACCTCTTCTTCGGTTGGTGAGTGGGAATCCTTTCACGCCAAGGAACCATCCCTGGGCAGGGGGAGAGGGGGGGTTGGTAGTTGGTGATTCGATCCTTAGGCAAGTAGACAGCTGGGTGGCAAAACTGCATACTGACCGTATGGTGACTTGCCTGCCTGGTGCGAAGGTAGTGGACATTACGCGTGCAGTAGATAGGCTGATAGACAGTGCTGGGGAGGAGCCGGTGGTCGTGGTGCATGTTGGCACCAACGATGTGGGGAAATGCAGTCATGAGGTCCTGGAGGAAAAATTTAGGCTACTAGGCGGGAGACTTAAGGCCAGGACCCCCAAGGTAGCCTTCTCAGAAGTGCTACCTGTTCCACGTGTAGGGCAGGAGAGACAGGCACAAATTAGAAGTCTCAATGTGTGGATGAGACGATGGTGTAAGGAAGAAGGGTTTAAGTTTGTTAGGCACTGGGATGCTTTCTGGAACAAGCGAGAGCTGTACAAAAGAGACGGTTTCCACTTGTTCCTGGATGGAACCAGGCTGCTGGCACTTAAAATCAAAAAGGTGGCAGAGCAGTTTTTAAACTAAATCTTGGGGGAAAGCCGACAGGAGATGAAATGTCTCTGGTTCGGGAGGACTCGTCTCAAAGAGATGAAGGGTTGGCTGCTATTTTTCTACCGGGTAACGGATCAGAGTTGTCCACTGTGATGGTGACAAACAGTATGGACTGTCTGCCAGAGTCTCAAGGCAGCAGGAGGAAGGTGGCGGGCCTAGCTTGCCTGGGAAATTATAGATGTTTGTATGCAAATGCTAAAAGTGTTCGAAGTAAAATTGGTGAATTGGAATGTTTAGTGTTGGGAGAAAACATAGACATTGTGGGAATTTCAGAAACTCAGTGGAATGAGGAGAATCAGTGGGATATGGTGATTCCTGGATATAAGTTATATCGGAAGGATAGGGAGGGAAGGGTTGGAGGTGGGGTGGCTCTGTATGTCAGAGAGGATATACGGTCCAGTAAGACTGAGGTCAGAGAATTAGATTCCCTTTTAGAAATGCTTTGGGTTGAAATAGAGGGCCCAAAAGGAAATTTAACTATGGGAGTTTGTTATCGCCTACCAAATCAAAAGACAGAGGACGACAATAATATGATCGAAGGCTTAAAGATGGTGGCTAGGCAAAAAAACTGTGTTGTCATAGGTGATTTTAACTACCCGCAGATTGATTGGGTCAATATGTGTTCTGGTCAAGAGAAAGAGATTGAGTTTCTTGATGCTCTCAATGACTGTGCTATGGAGCAGATGGTCTCAGAACCTACCAGGGGTGGGGCGATCCTGGATTTGGTCCTAAGTAATCCCCAAGACTTGGTGAGAGATGTAAAAGTGATTGCGCCACTTGGGAGCAGTGACCATAATGTTATTGATTTCACCGTTTGTATAAATAGGGAGTTGCCCCAAAAGACTGCCACAACCATGTTTAACTTTAAAAGGGGTAAATTCTCTGAGATGAGGAGGCATGTGAGGAGGAAACTGAAAGGAAAGGTAAATATGGTCAAAACCCTTGGGGAAGCTTGGAGACTATTTAAAACTGTAATCCTAGAAGCTCAGATAAAATACATACCACAAGTTAGGAAAGGCACAAACAGGCATAAGAAAAGGCCTGCATGGTTAACAAACAAAGTAATGGAAGCTGTAAAAGGTAAGAAGGACTCCTTTAAACTGTGGGAAACCAGTCCAAGTGAGATTAGTAAAAGGGAACACAGGCTGTGGCAAATCAAATGCAAGACTGTGATCAGGCAGGCAAAAAGGGACTATGAGGAGCATATTGCAAAAAGCATAAAGACCAACAATAAAACTTTCTTCAAATATATTAGAAGTAGGAAACCAGCCAGGGAGGCAGTGGGGCCCTTGGATGACCATGGGGTAAGGAGGATAGGGAAATGGCTGAGAAGCTGAATGCATTTTTTGCCTCCATCTTCATTGTGGAAGATGAGAACTTTTTGCCCGCCCCAGAACCCCAGAAGGGGTGTTGAAAGACCTGAGTCAGATTGAGGTGACAAAAGAGGAGGTCCTACAACTGATAGACAAATTAAAAACTAATAAGTCACTTGGTCCAGATGGCATACATCCAAGAGTTCTGAAAGAACTCAAAGTTGAACTTGTGGAACTTCTAACAAAAATCTGTAATCTTTCATTGAAATCTGCCTCCATTCCTGAGGACTGGAAGGTAGCAAATGTCACCCCCATCTTTAAAAAGGGTTCCAGAGGAGATCCGGGAAATTACAGGCCAGTCAGTCTGTCTTCAATACCGGGAAAGTTGGTAGAAAGCATTATCAAGGACAGAATGAGTAGGCACATTGATGAACACGGGTTATTGAGGAAGACTCAGCATGAGTTCTGTAAGGGAAGATCTTGCCTCACTAACCTGTTACATTTCTTTGAGGGGGTGAACAAACATGTGGACAAAGGAGACCCGATAGATGTTGTTTACCTTGACTTCCAGAAAGCTTTTGATAAAGTTCCTCATCAAAGGCTCCTTAGAAAGCTTGAGAGTCATGGAGTAAAAGGACAGGTCCTCTTGTGGATCAAAAACTGGCTGAGTAATAGGAAGCAGAGAGTGAGTATAAATGGGCAGTCTTCGCAGTGGAGGACGGTAAGCAGTGGGGTGCCGCAGGGCTCGGTACTGGGTTCCATGCTCTTTAACTTGTTCATAAATGATTTAGAGTTGGGAGTGAGCAATGAAGTGGCCAAGTTTGCGGATGACACTAAATTGTTCAGGGTGATGAGAACCAGAGAGGATTGTGAGGAACTCCAAAGGGATCTGTTGAGGCTGAGTGAGTGAGTGGGCGTCAATGTGGCAGATGCCGTTCAATGTGGCCAAGTGCAAAGTAATGCACATTGGGGCCAAGAATCCCAGCTACCAATACAAGTTGATGGGGTGTGAACTGGCAGAGACTGACCAAGAGAGAGATCTTGGGGTCGTGGTAGATAACTCACTGAAAATGTCAAGACAGTGTGCGTTTGCAATAAAAAAGGCCAACGCCATGCTGGGAATGATTAGGAAGGGGACTGAAAACAAATCAGCCAGTATCATAATGCCCCTGTATAAATCGATGGTGTGGTCTCATTTGGAGTACTGTGTGCAGTTCTGGTCGCCGCACCTCAAAAAGGATTTTATAGCATTGGAGAAAGTCCAGAAAAGGGCAACGAGAATGATGAAAGGGGTGGAACACTTTCGCTATGAAGAAAGGTTGAAACGCTTAGGGCTCTTTAGCTTGGAGAAACGTCGACTGCGGGGTGACATGATAGAGGTTTACAAGATAATGCATGGGATGGAGAAAGTAGAGAAAGAAGTACTTTTCTCCCTTTCTCACAGTGCAAGAACTTGTGGGCATTCAATGAAATTGCTGAGCAGTCAGGTTAAAACGGATAAAAGTAAGTACTTTTTCACCCAAAGGGTGATTAACATGTGGAATTCACTGCCGTAGGAGGTGGTGGCAGCTACAAGCATAGCCAGCTTTAAGAGGGGATTGCATAAAAATATGGAGCATGGGTCCATCAGTGGCTATTAGCCACAGTATATATATATTTATATATATGTGTGTGTGTATGTATGTGTGTATATGTGTGGGTATACACACACACACATATATATTGGCCACTGTGTGACACAGAGTGTTGGACTGGATGGGCCATTGGCCTGATCCAATATGGCTTCTCTTATGTTCTTATTTTGAGACCACTTTAAACCTGATGTTTTTCTAGAAACTGATTCTGAGTCGACTTTTTCAAAGTGGGTCATCTTTCTATTCGCAGGGCCTGTAAGACATACCTCTTCAAAATAGCCTTCGCTCATACCGAGCTAAGATAATGTTGCTGTGTATGTTTCTTTTTTTCTACTGAATTAAGATTTATTTAGCACCTTAATGTTAATTTTAATGTAACTGTATATTAATTTTATTGTTTTATATGATTTTATTATATTGTATTGCATTTCTGAGTTGTGAGCCGCCCTGAGCCTGCTTGTGCGGGGAGGGCGGGATACAAATAAAAAGTTATTATTATTATTATTATTATTATTATTATTATTATTATTATTATTATTATTATTATTATTATTATTATTATTGGTTTTCTTTGCCCCACCCACCTCTAGCCCACTTTTCAATGATTAGACTGTCAGGAAGGAAGGAAGGAAGGAAGGAAGGAAGGGAGGGAGGAAGGACAATAGAAGAGGAGGGAAGAGGTGAAAAGAAAGCAACTTTAACTTTAAATGCATTCTCCAAGCTGCCAGCTGGCTTGGCTTGGTGAAGTGATTTAAAGGGACAAATGTGTTCTCCAAGTCAGCTGACAGGGTGGTGGGGGCTCCAAGAGCCACAGAATATGTGTGAAAGAGCCACATGTGGCTCCTGAGCCACAGTTTGGCCACCCCTGTCCTAGAGGATTCCTTCCAGCACTTCATTTTAACAGAAGCACTGAATGCAGAAAATAGAAAATGCCCATACAAATTTGCATGATGACTTCAACAGTAACATAGGCTAGAAGGTCCTTATCCTGAGGAGCATACAATTTGGCAGAACCTCCCTCCCTTCCCCCTCATCCCCTCACATTTCTCTTCGATCAAACCAAATCAATTAGAAATCAACTTAAAGATGCCTAACAAAAGGAGAAAATATGCAGATGGTTTGATTCCAGGAGAAAACTGGGTAAAAAGGAATTTAGAAAATGTCCCTTCATGATGCTATATCAGGGTGGGCAAACGTAAGAGAATTTATTTCTCTCTTTAAATCCCTTTGCCAAGCCAAGTCAGCTGGTGGCTTGGAAAATGCATATAACGTTGCTTTCTTTCCACCTCTCCCTCCTTCTGCCCGCCTTCCTTTCTTCCTTCCTTCCTTCCTCCCTCCCTCCCTGTCTTGCAGCTCTCAAATTTATGACATTCATGTCTTGCAGCTCTCAGACATCTGACGTTTATTCTATGTGGCTCTAATATTAAGCAAGTTTGGCCACCTCTGCAGTATACAGAACAGGCTGCTCATGCCTTGCAGTCATCAAATTGCAGTTGGCAGAGAAGATAGATAAATTAGATAGATAAATTTATTGTCATTGTTCTCAAAAAAGGAAAATGAGAGCAACGAAATGAGGTGCTCTTCCACAAACATACCAACACATCAACACTAAAGAAAAAACATATACATAAACCATTTAAATACATCTAAAACAAATAACCATTCGTAACCCTACATTTAGCCTACATCTAAAACAAATAACCATTCATAGCCCTGCATTTAGCCTAACCACAGCACTTGGATAGAAGCTGCCCTTAAATCTATTTGTCTTAGCCTTCAACACTCTATATCGTCTGCCCGATGGTAAGATCTCAAATAGCAAGTGGCCCGGATGTGAAGGGTCCTTTAAGATCATTTGTATCTTCCTTTTACATCCCATATTATACAGATCCACCAATGAGAGAGTCTGATTACTGATTAAAACAACTACTGGATGCTAGAAGCCAAAGAGAACAGGAAGTGCAGCCAGTGGGTTTGAAACAGATTCCAGTCTGAGAAGACAATACTGACTTTGATAGACCAAGGGTCTGATTCAGTATAGGGCATCTTCATGTGTTCATGTTCCATCCACAGCTGCTTCTAGGGTTGCCAATCCCCAGGGGCGGGCAGGGGATCCCCCTGTTTGGAGGCTCTCGCCCCGCTTCAGGGTCATCAGAAACCGGGGGGAGGAGGGAAATGTCTGCTGGACACTCCATTATTCCCTATGGATACCGATTTCCATAGGGTATAATGAAAAATTGATCTGTGGCTATCTGGGGCTCTGGGGGGAGCTGTTTTTTTTTTTAAGGTACAGGCAACAAATTTACAGCATAGCATCCAGTGCCTCTCCTCAAAACATCCTCCAAGTTTCAAAACGATTGGACCAGGGGATCTACTTCTATGAGCCCCAAAAGAAGATGCCCCTATCCTTCATGATTTCCAATGGAGGGAAGGCATTTAAAAGGTATGTGGTCCCTTTAAATGTGATGGCCAGCACTCCCTTTGGAGTTCAATTATGCTTGTCACAACCTTGCTCCTGGCTCCACCCCCAAAGTCTCCTGGCTCCTCCCCCAAAGTCCCCAGATCTTTCTTGAATTGGACTTGGGAACCCTAGCTGCTTTCAGAGGGAGATGCCACCCCTCCAAGGACAAAACAAATTTTACCAAGAATTGTCCCTGGGCAGCCCCACAAAGGAGCCCTTTTCCATGTGAAAAGGCCTTCCAAAGTTGTGGATGAGCCGTCCCTGTGGTAATAAAGAGAGGCCGTTTTACAGCAAGGCCATGTGTAAGACAGCATTGTCAGCTGTAGTTTCTTCAAAGCACAAGGCCCGGAAGAGAAAAATAATGACTTTAATAAAATTTACTATTGACTTTGTAGGCTAAAATCTTTCTGTCATCAGGAATTGGAGGGGGGGGCCCTACCCAAAAGCCCTTCACTTAAATGTATTCCTTTAATATTTCAAAGCAAGTTGTGATGCACTCTTTTTTTTTTTTTAATATACTTGCTTCTTCAAAAAGATACTGTAGTGAGGTGGAAATTAGTATTTTTAATAGAAAGTTGGAATTGCTTACATAAGGGAAAAGCTGGTAATGACCTATGACACTGTCTGTAGGAAAGCAACATTTGAGGGAACGGCAAAAGCAGTTAATCCAATTCCTTGAAAAGCTGCAGAAAGCAATGTCACCAATGAATGATTTATAAATTACTGAACGTCCTTCTCATCTGGAGGATATCTTTTAATCTTAGGCTGTAGTTTTTTTTTTTTCCATTGAGTGAACTCCAAAGAGCCCGCTGTGGAGATACACAGAAGGTGTCCGCATGTTAACAAGGTTAGGGTCATTTCTGAGATTTTGGAGGGAAATGGGGCCAGTTCAGGGCTCAGGGGGGCAGGGAGGGGCAAGACCACAGATGGCATAATTTTATTTTCTCAACCAATTTGATTAAACACTCTCTAGATTGCTGACTGTGCATGAGAGAGGTCACGCCTGTTATATGAAAAAGCTGTGAAAATATCTTTGCTTTCGTGTTGTTGAGGGCACTCACACACGCACGCGCACACATACACACACACACCCCCGTTAAAATAAACTGCGGTTTAAAAAAAGTTTTCCATCAATGTACGATAGTTCAATTGAGAGGTGAAACCTTTTAATAAAACCTCGTGAAATGAATGTTTCGGTTTATGAACTCTGTTTGTGTTTCCCAGCGGAGTGCTTAGCATCATGAAGTCGATGGTTTCCTTCTTTAGCACAGCCCAAGCGGCATCATGGAGAGGCTGGATCTCGGTGCTCGAAAATTGAGGCTTTACTCTCTCTCTTAAGACGTATACATGGAAAACCTCAGAACGAATACTCTCTCTCCCCCCCCCCCCTTTAACTTAAGAATATGACCATGCACTAATTTATGTTGCGCGTAATTAATTAAAAATGAACAAGGCTGTTCCACGGGGGATTTTCGTGCAGGCTCCAGAGTACTGAAAGAGTATTCAGAAGACAATCCATCAGGCCTCAGATTCAGTGGGAGCTCAAGGAGCGCAGCTCCTGAACCTTTCTGAGTGTTCCACCTCCTCCTTCTGACAGTTCCACCTCCTTGTCCATTGAATAGTAGGTGCAGCTGCATAACAATCCCTGGATGAGCTCCACTACCTATTTTTCTACAAAATGACCCCTGCAATCCATTAAGGGCTTGCTTCAAAGCAGAATATTTCTGTTCTGGGCAGTGTTCCAAGCTGAGTTAGCATGAGCTAGCTCACAGATTTTTAGCCTCCAGCTCACACATTTTTGTCTTCGGTCAGGAAATATCATAGAATCATACAGTTGGAAGGGACTTCCAGGGTCAAATGGCCCCAGAGCACACTTATTTATGCAGTAGCTCACAACTTTAATGTCAGTAGTTCACAAAGTAGAATTTTTGCTCACAAGACTCTGCAGCTTAGAGGGAACATTGGTCCTGGGAGGTTGGCAGCAGTTCCAACACAAGTCAAATACAACTGGTGGACTGTGCTTCGTGTCCATACTAAGGAGATTTATTTTATTATTTTATTATAGCTAGCTTTAAACTAAAGACTGCAGGATTTCCAGGGGCATCCATCTCCTCTGTAATGCATACTTTCTAGACAAGATGTGTGTTGGGTCTGGGCTAGGATGGCTGGACTTGTCAGGCAGCTGTCCTTACCTTCACTTAGCAGAGCGCTTCAGAGTAGCATCATGGCCTAGTCTAATGGTTACCACACTGTCTCACAAATTGCACAGCGAGCCTTTGCTTTAAGTTAAGAAACCAATACTGGTGGATTTATTGGAAGAAAATATAACATATAAATATTGTGGAGAGGAAGAGCGTCTATACTATTCTAACTAACTAGATGGCTTTGGATTGTAGCAGGCCATCTACTTAGTTCAATTCAGGAGGAGAAACACTATGCTCTCCCCCCTGATGCATACAGGGAAGAAGAAGAAGATGATGATATTGGATTTATATCCCACCCCATACTCTGAATCCCAGAGTCTCAAAGAGTTCACAATTTCCTCTGCCTTCCCCCCACACACACACACACACACAACAGACACCTTGTGAGGTAGGTGGGGCTAAGAGAGCTTTCTACAGCAGCTGCCCTTTCAAAGACAACTACTGTGAAAGCTATGGCTGACCCAAGGCCATTCCACCAGGTGCAAGTGGAGGAGTGGGGAATCAAACCTGGCTCTCCCAGATAAGAGTCTGCACACTTAACCACTACAGCAAACTGGTTCTCCAGAGAAGAGAGAAGAAGAGGAGGAGAACATAGGCTTCCCAACCCTCCCATCCTGGCGGGGGACCCCAGGATTTGCACCCTCTTCCCCCGCTCCCCAAAAAAACGGAAGCGGGGGGAGGGGGAAACGGCGCCGGGGAGCATGGCGAGCAGCCCCATCCCAAAGCGGGCGAGGCCGCCGCACTGCCGCCGCCCCCTCCCCGCCCACTGCAGCTGCTCCTCTGAGATGGGCCCAGGCTGAGCCCATCTTGGAGGAGCAGCCACGGCGAGTGGAGAAGAGGCGGCAGCTGCGCGGCGGCATCGCCCGCTCCAAGACAGGGCGGCTGGCCACACTCCCCGGCGCCGTTTCCCCCCCTCCCCCCTAGCTCCACCCCAGTGTCTCCTGGCTCCATCCCCAAAGTCTCCTGGCTCCACCCCCAAAGTCCCCAGATATTTCTGGGGTTGGACTTGGCAACCCTAGGAGAACACGTAGAAGGGAGTTCCCTGAGATGACATTCTATTGGTTAGAGAAGGTGAGTGAAAGCAGACAGGCAGGAAGTGAACCTAACTATCTAGCTTGCTCTATGGTGTTTGTAGTCTTTGGGGGACTGAGCAAGATATATTGTCAGTCTGTTCTTTTAAATGCAGAGCTATTATTAGTAACACGGAGATTGCTTCAACGTCAAGCCCATCCAGGTTCAGTCAGCCTCTTTCCAACATCTTAGCTAGAAGGAACCGCTGCCACCACTTCCCCTATCAATTAATCTTCTCATTTTCTTCAGTCCCTTGGTCAACTGCAGGCAACCCAATACAAATAAATAATACAGAGATGACTGGAAGTGGGCATGGCAAAAGTCTATAAAATCATGCATGGGGGTGGAGAGAGTTAACAGATTTTTTCCTCCCTCCCCCAAAATACTAGAACTTGAGAGTATCCAATGAAGTTCATGGTCAGTAGATTCAGGATGGACAAAAGGAAATATTTCTTTATTCAGCAAGTTATTAAAATGGGGAAATTGCTGCCAGAGGATGGCCACAGGCATAGATGGCTTTAAAAGAGGAGTAAACAGATACGTGGCAGAATTACTAGCCCTGGTGACTAAAGGAAAACTCCACATTCAGAGGCACTAAACCTCTGAATCCCAGAGCCAGGAGGCAACATCAAGGGAAGACTTCAGCTTCTATTCTATGCCCTGTTCTTGGCCTTCCAGAGGAAATGGTTGCCCACTGGGTGAGAAGGGATGCTGGACTAGATGGACCACTGGTCTGAACCAGCAGGGCTCTTCTGATGTTCTTAGGAAGGTTTTGGCTTCTATGCCCTGTTCTTGGCCTTCCAGAGGAACTGGTTGGCCACTGTGTGTGACAGAATAATTGACTAGATGGACCACTGGCCTGATCCAGCAGGGCTCTTCTGATGTTCTTAGGAAGGCCTTGGCTTTTATGCCCTGTTCTTGGCCTTCCAGAGGAACTGGTTGGCCACTGTATGAGACAGGATGCTGGACTAGATGGAGCACTGGTCTGATTCAGCAGGGCTCTTCTTATTTTCTTCTGACAAGCCAATCTTAGGGATCTTCGGGCTCTGCCACCCTTCTTCTTTAAGAAAGGTTCCAGCCCGGGGGCAGAACTAAGACAGTCAAGGACAGGACGCCACTGAAAATTGTGTCCATGTGGTTGGATCCAGTGTAAAATTTCTTCTTGCATTAGATCACTTGCATGTAAAGAACTCACTTGCACACTTGTTACTCACAAGCTCAGTGAGGGGAGGGGCATGCAGAAGTTCCCAGGTTCTATCCCTGGCATCTCAACCTAAAACAATCAGGTGGTAGGTGATGAGAAAGAGAGAGGCTGGAGAACCGCTGGCAGTCTTATGCAATACTGACCTTGATGGACCAAGGAGCCGATTCAGTACAAGGCAGCTCCATGTGTTCAAACGGAAAGGAAAAAAGACTGCAATAGCTACTTGCACCGAGTGTGGCAGAATTTTAGTGAGGATACGCAAAAATTCATGTATAGACGGCTTTTTTGGACCAGGAGCGCACCAGAATGCAGTTCAGGCTGCATTGGCATCAGGGGGTGTGGCCTAATATGCAAATGAGTTCCTGCTGGGCTTTTTCTACAAAAGCCCCGTGTGAAACAATGGTGACATCAGGGGGTGTGGCCTGATATGCAAATGAGTTCCTGCTGGGCTTTTTCTACAAAAAAGCCCTGCGTATACATCCATTTTGTTCACATTTTTTCACTTTTAGAAACTTTGGTTCTCTCCCATGATCCTCTACAGCACAGCTGTACTGTCTCTATGCAAGTGACCAGTCTCCTAGAAAATAGTTTATATTTTAGTATTGTTAGTACTAGCTTCAAAGCCTAAACATTAGATTAGGACCTCATGACATAGTATTTGTCTAAGAGTTTCTTGACCCACCGGTATAGATAATATATTTGAAGAAATGCCAGAATAATCTGACCTTCCTAGTATCGTTTTGACTAAGTCAAAGGTCATGCCTTACTGTATGATAGGGATTGGCAGGGGTGGAATTCTAGAGGAGCTCCTTTGCATATTAGGCCACACACCCCTGATGTGGCCAATCTTCCAAGAGCTTACAAAAAAGAGCCTTGTAAGGTGTTGGAGGATTGGCTACATCAGGGGTGTGTGGCCTAATATGCAAAGCAGCTCCTTCTAGAATTCCACCCCTGGGGATTGGGTTTTATCAGACACGTCAGATGTTCATCACAGACCTGGCTGACAATTACATTAGCTCCTATGGATGGGAAAAGAGTATTTAATGTGTGATTTTATTTCTGCCCCTTGTTGCTTTGGACATACACCTTATAGATCTTCGGGCAGAGCAATAGGATGCATTCTTTAAGGAAGAGTGCACTTTAATTGGGTATTTGTTTAATGTAATAAATTCTGTATGCTGCATACTAGAATGTAATATGATTAACAATAAGTGCAACGTGGTTTTAATTTTAATAAATCATTTTAATTTTGGAACAGATCTCTCTCTCTCAAAATAGGGTTCTTGCCAGTCATTCCCCACATCCTTTTCATATCATATGTATACTATAAGTGTGAAATCTTTGGGCCTGGCTGTGAAAGTTGGTATCCTAGGCCTGTGCTGTTGAGAATGATTGTGAGTGGTATTAGGGCAATAACAAAGAGCAGCAGTGATAGCGAGTCTCCTAGGAATTTTTTTTCCGTCTGATACTAACTGATCCAATTTCTTCTCCATTCACTATCAGCCTGGTGATCCATTTACTCATGGCAGTTATTATTATTATTACTTTAATTATTCTCCACCATTGGTGCAAAGACATGTGGCATCTAAGCCCACAATTTTCACAGACGGGACTGAAGTATCTCCTTTGTAACCATGACGTCTGAAATAAGTCGATCCGAGTGTATTTCTATTGTTCCATAGTCCAGACTGCAGTGCTTACCTTCATTTTGCCAGCTGTTCAAAACAAACAAAAAGCAGGTAATTTCAGTAATTTGGGTGTCTTATTTCCCTCTGTATTGTTCATCTATTAGAAAAATAAAATAAAAAATTACACTCTGGGTTCCATCAAAACTCCATTGTGACGTTCAGAACTGTGCAACTCAGGAACAGAAAAAAAGGCATTTAAGGAGTTATTGATGCCAACATTAAATTTACAATTATTCATAAAAAGAAAGCTATTTGAAGAATTCCCCATGCTGCGCATCTACAAAATTCTTTGCTACGCATAAGAAGTTACATTTATTAATAGTGCTTCTCTTTTTTTGCCTGTATCTCATTCCAGCAAAGTAAACTTTCTTCTCCAAGGGGATTGAGCATCCAAAGGACACTGTGTATTCCTAGAAGTTTATTCACCATTGCAAAAAAGTAATGACATGAACCTATCTCAAGATAGTAATAGCTCAATATTGAAAGCTGTCCAAAATATAAGACATTGGAAACCTTACACACAAATGGAAATTGGAGTAATTTATGTACATTATTAACAGTAACGTTCTCTCACTTCCTAACTCTCGAGCTGAGAACTAATGCAATGGCCATGGGCAAAATTAGATGTTATACTAAATACCAGGGCTTTTTTTGTAGCAGGAACACCTTTGCATATTGGGCCACACACCCCTGATGTAACCAATCCTTCAAGAGCTTACAGGGCTCTTAGTACAGGGCCTACTGTAAGCTCCAGTAAGATTGGCTACACCAGTAGGCTTGCCAATCCCCAGGTCCCAGCGGGGGTTCTTCCGCTTTCCCAGGCTCCTTCCCACCCCCAGTCAGCTGGCCGGCAGGGGGAAGCCCTGCCCCCAGAGGACCATGTGCCTTTCCACCTCTGGAGGCTTCAGTCTCCGATTGAAAGGCTTCCTCTTGGGATGGTGTGTCTGTGTTACTTTGAAGAAGATGACAGCAACTCGTGAGTAGATAGGCCCTTCCCTCGCTTCAGAGTCACCAGAAATGGTGGGGGGGGGGGAGGAAAATGTCTGCTGAGTACTTCATTATTCCCTATGTGGAGATCGATTCTCATAGGGTATAATGGGGAATTAATCTGGAGGTTTCAGGAGCTCTGGGGGAGCTGTTTTTTGAGGTAGAGGCACCAAATTTTCAGTACAGAATCTAGTGCCTCTCCCCAAAGTACCCCCCAAATTTCAAAACGATTGGACCAGGGGGTCCAATTCTATGAGCCCCAAAAGAAGATGCCCCTATCCTTCATTATTTCCTATGGAAGGAAGACATTTAAAAAGGTGTGTTGTCCCTTTAAGTATGATGGCCAGAACTCCCTTGGAGTTCAATTATGCTTGTCACACCCCTGTTCCTGGCTCCGCCCCCAACGTCTCCTGGCTCCACCCCCAAAGTCCCCAGATATTTCTTGAATTGGACTTGGCAACCCTATACACCAGGGGTGTGTGGCCTAATATGCAAAGGAGCTCCTGCAACAAAAAAAGCCCTGCTAAACTTGGATTTGCTGCTGAAAATGGTACTTTGTGTGTTTAGCTCCTTCCTACACTTGTGCATTCCTCTTTCACACAGCAGTGCGGCGCATGAACAGGGCAATGTAGAAAGGAATGACACTGAGTCACAAATCCGAAGACCTAAATGCATGGCTGCCATCTTCAGCAGCAGCCACACATTCAGTGTTATGAAATAGAGCTTGCAAGAAAGAACACAAGGGGCCTATGTTGCATTTATCAAGCCTCCACATTGCCAGTTACACCTTCTCCTTTCACAAAGTTCAGGGCTTTTTTTGTAACAGGAACTCCTTTGCATATTAGGCCACACACCCTTGATGTAGGCAATCCTCCCGGAGCTTACAGTAGGCCCCATACTATGAGCCCTCTAAGCTCTTGGAGGATTGGCTACGTCAGGGGTGTGTGGCCTAATATGCAAAGGAGTTCCTGCTATTAAAAAAAAAAAAGCCCTGACAAAATTAAGGTATTGCTGTTCAGGAAGTGGGGGAGTAATAAGGGAGAAGAACACACATTTTTTTATGTGTTTGTGTCAAGTGCTCAAAAATCAGTATGGGTGTTTTCAAGTGCTTCCAGGGGACACTCACAATAGGGTTTGCCAGGTCCTACCTGCCTGCTGGTGGGGGGTGTCTTGGTACCACTCCAGGAGTCCTGCTACAAAGTTGTCTTGCTACAAAACCCAGAGTGTTGCTGTGCAATGTCAACAACATAATGACATCACTTCCAAGTGGCACCATCACACCAGGGATTTTGTGCCATGATGTCCCTGTTTGGGGGTGGGGTTTCCCCGGCCAGCCACCTGGGGGGGGAGCTTGGAGTCCCCCAGACTGGGGGTCTGGCCACCCTAACTCTCAAACAGTGGGTATCATATCTAGGGCAGTTATTCCATTACTGAATGGAATTACTGGGAGAAGTCACATGGATATTTGGGTGGGGTTTTTTTCCATATGAAAGGGAAAGGTCCCCTGTGCAAGGTCGTTTTTGACTCTGGGGTGACGTTGCTTTCACAAAGTTTTCACGGCAGACTTTTTACGGGGTGGTTTGCCATTGCTTTCCCCAGTCATCTACACTTTCCCCCCAGCAAGCTGAGTACTCATTTTACGAACCTCAGAAGGACGGAAGGCTGAATCAACCTTGAGCCAGCTACGTGAAAACCTAGCTTCCACCGGGGATCAAACTCAGGTCATGAGCAGAGCTTAGGACTGCAGTACTGCAACTTTAACACTCTGCACCATGGGGCTCCTTTTTTCCATATATGCTATGACATATATTTTATGACAATTTTTTCCATATTTGCTATGACATATATGTTATGACAAATTTATTTCTCCTGCTTAGCTGATTCAGGTGCTGAATCTTAGGAGGGATGGATGAAAGGTAATTTTGCTGAAATTGAATCCAGGCAAGAGGAATATGCTGTTGGTGGGTAGTTCGATAAACTCTGGATGTGGTTTAGATGGGGCTGAACCCCTCCTTAAAAGACCAGTTCACGGTTTGAGCATGGTTTTAGATCTCTCTCTTCTTTGCTCTGACCTCAATGGCCCAGGGTGGCCAGAAATCACCAGATCTCATAAGATTAGCAGGGTCAGGCCTGGTTAGTAATTTGATAAGAGCAGGGGGGGATAGAAAAAGCCCAGCAGGATCTTATTTGCATATTAGACCACACACACCCTGGTGTCACTATTGTTTCACTTGGGGCGTTTTTGTTGAAAAAGCCCAGCAGGAACTCATTTGCATATTAGACCACACCCCCGGATGCCGCTATTGTTTCACATAGGGTGTTTTTGTAGAAAAAGCCCAGCAAGAACTCACTTGCATATTAAGCCATGCCCCCTGACACTGAGCCAGCCGGAACTGCATTCCTGTGCATTCCTGCTCAAAAAAAAGTGCTGGATAACAGGCCACCAAGGAAGACCAGGACTGCTACGCAGAGGCAAGCAATGGCAAACTACCTCTGCTCATCTGTTACTTTGAAAATCCTGTGAGGGATTGCCATAGGGCTGCCAAGCCAGCGGGGAGAACTTCCCCCTGCATTGCCGGCACGATGACGTCCCCGGAAGTGATGTCATCAAAATGGTGGCATGCATGTGGACCACTCTAGGCATTTCTGGGAAAACTCTATGGTTTTCCCGGACGCTCTAGCCATTTGGGAGGTAAAACTGTATGGTACAATAGATTCCCCCACCAGGGCTTGAAGAGGACTTGGCAACCGTAAGTTGCCATAAGTCAGCAGTGACTGAGCAGCACTCTCCACCACCATTTGTTTGAAGACTCAAGCCAACATATTACAGTACTTTGAAGATTCAACCCAACTTTGAGAACCATGGCCTATAACTCACAAGTGTTTACCCTCACTTTCACTGTGCTTGTCTGTTGGGTTTTCTTTTCTGTTCTGCATTGACTCCCTTCCCTTCAGCTCTTAGTTCATTTTCTGCTTGCTGTTTCCTCAGGTTTTCTAGTTTTGGGCCAAATTTTTCATAGTTTTGCTTCCAAGCCGTGCACACGAAAGCTCACACCTTGAATAAAACTTTATTGGTCTTAAAGGTGGCACTGTGCTCAAAAAATTGTTCTACCGCTTCAGACCAACACAGCTTCCCAACTGAATCTGTCATGGGGAGACGAAGGGAAAGGCTACTTTGAGACTCCTTAAGGTGGAGGAAAGCAGTGTATAAAAACCAGCTCCTCTTCATCCTCTACAAATAACTTCTGCCCCACAGTTCTAGTTATTGTCTAATTATTCTGGATGCCCCCTAACAAAGGTTCCCCCCCCCCTTCCTTCATGCATAAAGAGACAGAAGTAGGGGAAATAATTTGGGTAGGAGTTGTTCAAACTTTTGAAATTTTTCTAAAACCATAATTAAACTCTTCCTTGCCATCCTATAACAAAGAAACAAGAGACTGAAGACTATAATACCATGCCTTCTCTGAAGCTTCGGTATTTTTCCCTTCCACCAATTTGAACAGAAACATTCAACCCTCTGTTCTTTCCCATTTCAGTGGATGGTAAATATTGTGCAAGAATATGACCTAAAGCAAGTAGGTGACAGATGGCATCCAAATAACAATCTGTAGCAAGCTGTGTCTCTACCTTCTGGGAACTCTCTTTGGCCTCAGCCTGCTTTCCTCTTCCCTCTAGGTCTCTCCATCCTTCTCTCTAGGTGCCCCAGAGCTGACATGGGAGTTTTCCTCAGTCTTATCCATGGAGGTTTATACATCATGTCTATGGTTGCTAAGCCCCTGGTGGGAGAGGAGGATTTCCTGCCCTCAGGTCCCATTGCCAGCTACAACCATAGAGGCTTCAGTGACTCCTAGAATTACCCTTTGCCTCTACCAGTAAGAACTTCTGGTAAGTACATGAGGCTACATTTAAAAAAAATTCTCCAACTTGCTTCTTCACCAAGCGTCTTTTCCTCAGATCAAAGAGCTAATCTTTGGCATTCTTCTTAACATTAGGAAATGGTTCAGAAAGAGCCCAGAAAGATTTACTTTTGTGTCTGTTAGGAGCACCAATATGGAAACAGCTGACTCCATCATGCCGTCATGTTTGGCCAGGTACCTAGTGTGACCCAGAAGTGACATCATCATGCAGGACAACATTCTAGTATTTGTCCAAAGCTCTATTATTTAAGCCAGGGGTCCTCAACCTTTTTAAATAGGGGGCCAGTTCACTGTCCCTCAGACTGTTGGAGGGCCGGACTGCCGTTACTGTACAAGGCCGCGAGCCGTCAGTTCTCCATCTTCTGCATCTCTCTCCCTTCCCCACACCACACACCCCGGCCTGGGAACTCACCTCACCTCAGTATCACCTCAGCCCAGTGCCGGAAGTGTGCGTTGCTAACGCGAGTTTAGGTCGAACGTCACTTCCGGTCTGATTTTGCCATAACCCGGCGGGCCGCATAAACGTCCTCAGCGGGCCGCATCTGGCCCGCGGGCCGTAGGTTGAGGACCCCTGATTTAAGCCATGGCGTTTGAAATGGATGCTGAATTGTTGCCCCAGTATAATGATGTCACTTCTGGGTCATGCCAGGTTGCGTCAGAAGTGAGCCCATGTTGGCTGTTTGTAAGAAATGTAAGATGTACACATGTACCTACAGAACAAAGTTGGAGTCCAGTAGCGCCTTTAAGACCAACCAAGCTTTATTCAGAATGCAAGCTTTCGAATGTATGCATACTTCATCAGACAAAGGAATGTCTGATGAAGTATGCATGCATTCGAAAGCTTACATTCTGAATAAAACTTGGTTGGTCTTAAGGTGCTTTTGGACTCCAGCTTTGTTATGTTGCTTCAGACCAACACAGCTGGCCACCTGGATCTATCTACATGTACCTACAAGATGTATGGGCATTCTCTGCAACATGTGATGTGGGTTTAGGCCATGAACTCACAGGTTGATCATGGCCTAGTGTTTCTCTCTCAACCTAACCTTGGTCACCAGAATTGCTATGAGGGTGAAATGGGGGAAGGGTGGATATACTTCTTGGAGGCAACGTGTCTGCTGAGTAGCCAGCAATCCGTGGGAGGTAATACTTAGCTTATTAATGTGCCATTTGATTCCCCCCATGTTGATGCTAAGTACTGCGCTGGGATTCCAGCTGCTATTTTTGCCCTTCCAACATGACTCCCCACCCCCCTAAAAAAAAAGATAACCTCTGGAACATGGACAAAAATTAACAAGATCTTGCCTTTGTATCAAAATACGTTTTGGCCCCTCCCTCGATTAGCCTGAGAAACCGTTGACTTGTACTGTCGAGTAAAGTGACTGCTTGCAAACAGCTCAACTTTCCATTTCAAGGGGGAGGATGGCTCTTCTGCACTAAAGTCAAGGTTAATTTTGAAACAAGCTTTCACTTTCAAGGCAACAGTATTTATTTGTAAAAGTCTATATTCAACCAGAGAGTGGTTTTCAGTGGCGGATTGACAATGCAGGTAAGGCATCCAGAGGACTCGCTCATAAATAGAGGACAGACCTCTGGCTGACAATGCTTTTCAAAATGAAAAGTCGTGGTGGCAGAATGAGACAACAATAGCCTCGTTGTCTTTTCGGTAAATCACGAGGAAATCGCAGGGGTGGCATGCAGAACAGGCTGAAGCTATTATTCATGCCTGCCCATATGCCGCCCCCATTTATTATGTTGGCATGTTGAGGGTGGGTTGCTGGGAAATAAGGGGCTCATTGGTAAGGTTACCAGCACTCCTGGTGGAGGCAGAACAAAAGAGAAGCCATGTTGGATCAAGCCAATGGCCCATCCAGTCCAACACTCTTTATCACACAGGAGCCAAAAAACCCAAGTGCCATCAGGAGGTCCACCAGTGGGGCCAGGACACTACAAGCCCTCCCACTGTGCCCCTGCCAAGCACCAAGAATACAGAGCATCACTGCCTCGGACAGAGAGTTCCAACAATAAGTTGTGGCTAATAGCCACTGATGGACCTCTGCTCTCTGGCATCAGGGTTCCTTGGAATCAGGCCCCGCCCCCTACCACCAATCAGTTGGCTGGCAAGAGGGACTTACCAGCAGAGATGGACACAAACAGCATTTTTGCAGTTTGGTTCATGGTTCGTGGCTGAACTGCGAACCGATATGCCAGTTTGCATACTGAACTGGTTCTTATCAGTTCATGATATTAATACAAAATTCACCCTCCATTGCTGAGCCCATCATGGCCTGTTATCCATGAGTACTAAATGGAACCTTCATGTGCAGAAGCAGTATATCTTTGAATATCAGATGCTGGGGCAAACACCTGGAAGGGGCTCTCACTTACAGGTTTTTCAGGTTTCCACAGTCTGTTTCAACAGACTGGAAATGGCTCTTTTGGGGGTCAGGTTTCTGAAGTTTTGAGATGTGATGCAGGACCATGCTGGGTCTTTAGTTACAGCACATAAGCCTGGCCAATAAGGGACTTCTCAAGCTCTTCTACTTTTCTGCATGCCCCGATGATTTTCTTATGCATAGTGTTCCGTATTACTTTACTTAGTGTTGTTATAAGACATTTTGCAAAAAACACATCCATCATGTACACTTAAATTCTGCCCTAATGTCTGCTCTTTTGCTAGGCTGTTCCAGTATTAAGAGCCCCTTAGCGCAGAGTGTTAAAGCTGCAGTACTGCAGTCCTAAGCTCTGCTCACGACCTGAGTTCGATCCCCGGCGGAAGCTGGGTTTTCAGGTAGCTGGCTCAAGGTTGACACAGCAAAAGTGTAGATGACTGGGAAAGGCAATGGCAAACCACCACGTAAAAAGTCTGCCATGAAAATGTTGTGAAAGCAATGTAACCCCAGAGTCGGAAATGACTGGTGCTTGCACAGGGGACCTTTCCTTTAAAGAACGCAGTGGCGCAGAGTGTTAAAGCTGCAGTACTGCAGTCCTAAGCTCTGCTCACAATCTGAGTTCGATCCCCGGCGGAAGCTGGGTTTTCAGGTAGCCGGCTCCAGGTTGACTCAGCCTTCCATCCTTCCAAGGTCAGTAAAATGAGTACCCAGCTTGCTGGGGGGGGGGAGTGTAGATGACTGGGGAAGGCAATGGCAAACCACCCTGTAAAAAGTCTGCCGTGAAAACATTGTGAAAGCAACGTCACCCTAGAGTTGGAAATGACTGGTGCTTGCACAGGGGACCTTTCCTTTCCTCCAGCAGAATTGCCTGTTTTAGGTACCTTCTGCATAGAAGAAGAAGAAAAAGAAGATCTTCTCTCTGAATCAGAGTCTCAGCGCAACTTGCAATCTCATTTATCTTCTTCCCCCACAACAGACACTCTGTGAGGTGGGTGGGGCTGAGAGAGTTCTCCCAGAAGGTGCCCTTTCAAGGACAGCTCTGACAAGAGCTATGGCTGACCCAAGGGCATTGCACCAGCTGCAAGTGGAGGAGTGGGGATTCAAACCCGGTTCTCCCAGATAAGAGTCCACACACTTAATCACTACAGCAAACTGGCTCTCAAAGTAACAGCTGCTATGCCACTGAGTGACTGCAATCTCATCTTAATTAATCACCAATAATTCATGTCATTCAATACTGCACTACTATAATCATTCACCTCCTGGATTTCCCTGTGCACACAACCAAAATCCAAAAGGTGAATTATTACAATAGTGCAATACTCCTTTCTAGCACCCCAAATTCACATACTGTGTAATGTTTATTTTGGATGCACAACAGGCTTCCAGTGCATTCATCAACAGCTGGATTTTTTTTTCCCCTTTATCAGCCTTGTCATCAAACGGAAAAATGTCATGCTACTCTCTTGCTTCTTCACCTGCTACAAGAGTCATGCAGACTGAAGTCTCTCATCTTTCTGATGCGCTCCGCTTGCAACGAAACATGTACCAAGTCAGATCCTTTCTTCCGCTTTCCCTGGTTCTCTGCAGCATTTTCTGTAAATATCAGGTTTCCTGGAGTCTTTCACTCAGCCGTTGGTGTGTCAGTGTTTTACTTTCACTTTCTCTTCTGATACCATGTTATTTTTGCTGCTGTGAACTTTATAACACTATGTGGAGCTGCCAGACCTTCCATTATGGTATCGGTTTGTACAGGGCTTTTTTTGCAGCAGGAACTCCTTTGCTTATTAGGCCACACAGCCCTGATGTAGCCAATCCTCTAAGAGCTTACAGTAAGCCCTGTAAGAAGAGCCCTGAAAGCTCTAGGAGGATTGGCTACATCAGAGGTGTGTGGCCTAATATGCAAAGGAGTTCCTGCTACAAAGAAAGCCCTGGGTTTGTGATCCATTTAAAGTTTAAACCATTGCTTTCTGGTCCCCACAAAAAGCCGTGGGGAAGCGGAAGGCAGAGGGTGACCCAGCTTGGAGGCTTTTCACCCCCTGCTTTCTGCTCGCTTCACTTTTGACAGAGAGCAAAAAGCAGAGGTTTATATGGCTTTTCACAGGGAGCAGAAAGTGAGGGTTTAAATCAGGGGTGTCAAACATGAGGCCCTGAGGGCTGAATCAGGCCCCCGGAGGGCTCCTATCTGGCCTCCAAGCAACTGGCTGTCATCTGCTTCCTTCTCCCTCTCTCTTGCTTCTTTCTGCATCACAGCTTGCTTTGCAAGGCTTGCTCAATCATACAGGAGCTACAGAGAAAAGCCTCTGTTTTCTCCATTGGCTGAGGCTTCTCCCAGGGAGGGGGGAGATGGGGAGGCACAGTTTGCTTTGCCAAGCTCTCTCAGTTGCACAGCACATCTACTGAGCCAAGCCTCTCTTCCATCTACTGGCTGAGGCTCCACCCCCTCTTGATCCCCTGGGGAAGGAAGGAAAGAGCCAGAACTTCCTTTGCCCAGTTCTCTGGATCCCATGGGAGAAATACAAAGAAAGCACTTTTAAGACCGAGTGCTGTTTTAAGCATGTTTTTTAAAAAAATCTTTAATTGTGTTTGTCTGTGTCTTATAAAGTTTATATCTCTACTACCTAATCTTAAATAGGAACACACACAGCCCAGACTGATATGGCCCGGCCTGACAAGGTCTCATTTATGTCAGATCCAGCCCTCATAACAAATGAGTTCGACACCACTGGTTTAAATGGTTCTGAGCCATTTAAACCAAACACCTGAGCTGTTTTTCATGAAGAGCAGAAAGTCATTTAAACCCCTGTTTTCTTCTCTTCATGGTCTGCGGTGGGCAGAGGGCAAGAGGTCTTCTATGGCAGCAGGAGACATGGTATGGCTGGGCGTATAATGTCATCAAATCACTTCTGACTTATGGTGACCTTATAAATTAATGACCTCCAAAATGTCCTATTATTAACTACAAACTGAAGGCTGTGGCTTCTTTTATGGAGTCCATCAATCTCATGTAAGGTCTTCGTTTGTTACTACTGTCTTCAACTTTTCCTAGCATTACTGTCTTTTCCAGTGAGATTCCAGCATCTCTTCATGAGCTGCATCAAAATTCGTGGAAGTTCATGGTGGTTCTTAAGTTCACAAATATCACTTTGTGAACCATGAACCAGCTGACATTTGTGATGAACTTTAGTTTGTAAGCTTGTTTGTACCCATCCCTACCTATCAGTGGGACTTGTCTACTCATGATATGTCCAAAGTATAATACATGAGTGGCCGAACTGTGGCTCAGGAGCCACATGTGGCTTTTTCACACATATTGTGTGGCTGGTCATGGAGAAACTTAATGCAAGCTTACTCTCAAGTAAGTGAGCTTAGCACTGGGACTTAAGTCCTCCTCTGAGCACTGACAACACAGGTCAGGAGCATATGGGAGAGGATAGTCTTTCAGATACCCTGGCCCCATGCCATTTATGGGTTTAAAGACAAAATCAACCATGAACTGGGCTTGGAGCCACTATCGTTATGGTAGTATTGGGGTCATATGGTCCTGGTGGCTGGCTTTCACAGCACTCCAGCTACAGCCTTCTGCACCACCTGCAGCTTGCAAACATTTTTTAAGTTTCAGGTTTTTTGCAAACTGAAACAGCCCCGTGGCGCAGATTGTTAAAGCTGCAGTGCGGCAATCCTAAGCTCTGCTCACGACCTGAGTTTGATCCCCGGTGGAAGCTGGGTTTTCAGGTAGCTGACTCAAGGTTGACTCAGCCTTCTATCCTTCTGAGGTCAGTAAAATGAGTACTCAGCTTGCTGGGGGGGGAGTGTAGATGACTGGGGAAGGCAATGGCAAACCACCCCGTAAAAAGTCTGCCGTGAAAATGTGAAAGCAACGTCACCTGAGTCGGAAACGACTGGTGCTTGCACAGGGGACCTTTCCTTTCCAAGTCAAGTGAGTTGCAGTAGGCCAGTCTATATATAACTAAGGCATGGATCTCTACAGTAAGATCTGAATAGGTGACTATTTCCACCCTGTTGAAGCAGGAAAGGAGGGGGAAATAGGCAATCTTGAAAGCTCTTCTTCTCTACCACAGAGATCACCCAGAGACCTAGAGCGGGAAAAGAAAGTGCAAAAACAGAGAACCACTGGAAAGAGGGATTAAATTAAAGAGGGTGGCACAGAGTTCCCCCTTAGTTTCATAGCTCTTGTAGGGACAGTATTTACTAAACAAAGCAAAGAGAAATGCATAATGATGCTAACAGTGGTCAGTGATTTATATAGTACATATGTGTTTACTTCTCCCACTGGTGGAAAAAAAAACCCCAACTCCTTAGCCCTTCCCTATGCTAGTTTTATGAGGACAGTTATTCCCAGCTTTAGTTAAAAAGAAACCCCTCTCCTTCTAGCATGGTTGTGTTGTATAGTGCATACATACTGTATGTATTTTATCTTTCTGTGCAAAGAAAGTATTTATTACGAGTTTTATTAAAGACATATGTGTAATATTTTTTCATGTCTTGTGGCTCTCAGACATCTGATGTTTATTCTATGTGGCTCTTACATTAAGCAAGTTTAGCCACCCAAGGTATAATAGCATCATTTTGGCCATTTTAGCTTCCAGGAAGACTACAGACTTGATTTGATCTAGAACTCGCTTATTTATCTTTTTGGCTGTCCATGATATCCATAAAACTCTCCTCCAACACTACATTTCAAATTAGTCTAATTTCCTCCTGAAAGCTTTCTTCATTGCCTAGTTTCCATATCCATAATGGAGAATACCATAATATGAATTATCTTGATCTTTGTCATCAGTGACACTTCTTTACCAGGTATTTAATGTCATATTTTATCCTGATTGATCCATATTGTTTGAAATTAATTTATTTGTGACAATTGTAAATCAGATCTTGAAGTCCTGATTTAATATGGATATAGGTTGATTGAACTCAACCTGCACATAGTCTTTCCTTACTTGGAATTGCCATTATTATACTTCAGGATTTGAGCAGTGACCTGGTTAAAGAGAATTCTTTCATGGTACGCATTACACATCCCAGAAAGTTATTGAGGAAAGCTATATAAAATTCAATTGGCAAACCTTCGAATCCTGGAATTTTATTCATCTTCAAATTTTTAATGACAATCAAAATTCCTTCCCTGATTATTCCTACTTCTAGTACCTCCAAATCTGTGTGAGAAAGTTTTGGTAATTTTCTGTGTAACTAATTAATTTTCTGTGTATCATTAATTTGCCTTCTAGAGAGCCAGTTTGGTGTAGTGGTTAAGTGTGCGGACTCTTATTTGGGAGAACCGGGTTTGATTCCCCACTCCTCCACTTGCAGCTGCTGGAATGGCCTTGGGTATAGCTATAGCAGGAGTTGGGCATAGCTATAGCAGGAGTTGTCCTTGAAAGTGCAGCTGCTGTGAGAGCCCTCTCAGCCCCACCCACCTCACAGGGTGTCTGTTGTGGGGGGAGAAGATAAAGGAGATTGTAAGCCGCTCTGAGTCTCTGATTCAGAGAGAAGGGCGGGGTATAAATCTGCAGTCTTCTTCTTCTCTACAATGTAAGCCGGGTTGGTATAACTTGGTATGAAAGACTTTACATTGCTCTAGTTATAGTCATTAGCTTTCTTAGCTTTCTTAGTCATTAGCTTTCTTAGTCATGATCTTTCTAATATTGTTTATTTTATGTTTCTAATTTTTACTTTGATCTAATAATTGATGCGCCATTGACTGTTTTCTTCTCCAGTTATGTTGCTGTATATGCAAATACCTTGAATATATGTTTTCCCTTCTTCCCAGATAGTTGACCAAGCAACTTCTGGAGTATTATTTAGTTGGTAATATTCCTCTAATAAATTGGTTGATCTCTTGTGTTATTGTTTCATTATGAAGAACCCAAGTTATTCTGTTTCTGCTGTCTGGAAGAGGCTGTATCATAAAAATGCCAAGCTAATGTAATTGGTGCCTGATCAGCATATGAGATGACGTCAATATCAACATCAGTAAGCTGAGTTCAAAACTAAATTGGAGACACTAAAAATATCCACCCATGAACAGAAGTATAAGCCTTTCCAGTTAGGTCCGACAGTCTCCACAGATCTACTAAATACAATCTAGCAATTGTTTTGTGTTTGGTAATCTTTTAGGGTCCTGTTGTAATTAGATCTATAGAGTTTAAAACTCCATTAGTCTCTTCCTATAATGATATTAGCTTCAAAAAATTCCTCCAGTTGTCCAACAATAACTTCTGAAATGCTGATGCTGATTTGATGGTGACCGTAAACCCAAACCAATGTTATTGTATTTCCCCCTAATGCCCCCATTGAGCATAATGAATCTTGCTGCCTCATCCTATATCTGGAAGCATAAACAACTTTAACTATAATTGCAACATCATTTTTAATTTATTTCAGATTCAGCATATATCTTCCCCAAGTTTTATGATATCAGATATTTTTCATACCCTCTCTTTATCTGAATCTCTGAGGACATTCAGTTTAAAAGGCACACTCCAAGTATAATGCATGTTCTTATATCTCAATGTCCTTATGAAAAACTGGAAGACACTCCATTTAGGCAAAGTTTCGGGGTGAACTTAAAAAATCTGAACCTCATATCCTTCCATTTATAACTTCTCTCTCTTCTGGGTCCTTCCTAGAATACTCATTCTGGTTTTTGTACGTATGTATGTGTTTTATAGTAAGTTCTATGCATCGATGAGTCATGGTATGAGTGATAACAAACTCCTTATTTGGTACAGCATGGTATAGGGCTGCACAATCAAGACTGGGAACTAGGCCAACGGGGCCAAACTTACATACATCTCTGGGTTCCTACGCAAGCATGTTATTGGGTCATTCAAACCGGCAGGGGCTTGTGACTGGTCCTGGCGGCAGAGATTTGGATCCTGCAGCCCATTGTTCCCAAGTCCCCAAGCTCAGTCCATATGGCTCCAATGAGCTAGGCAGTAACACCCGAAGTCTTCACTTGAGTCCACATACATAACATCATGTACTGTATGTATGTATGTATTTTTTTAAAACAAATTATTTGCCACCTTCAGCCTTGTGGAACTCAAAGTACTTATAATAAATATATCACAATTTAAAAATCTCTACTGTGAAGTGCCATTCAATAAAAATTAAATTTATCACATGCAGTCCTAAGTAAAACTGTCTCCAACTGCTTTCTAAAGGTGAAAAGTGAAGGGGCCAAGCGCATCTCCCTGGGAAAGTTGTTCCATAGTTGTGAGGCTGCCACAGAAATGGCCTTCTCCCATGTACCCACCAAATGAGCTTCTTTGATTGATGGGACAGAGGTAGGGTTGCCAAGTCCAATTCAAGAAATATCTGGGGACTTTGGGGGTGGAGCCAGGAGACATTGGGGGTGGAGCCAGGAGACATTGGGGGTGGAGCCAGGAGCAAGGGTGTGACAAGCATAATTGAACTCCAAGGGAGTTCTAGTCATCACATTTAAAGGGACCGCGCACCTTTTAAAATGCCTTCCTTCCATAGAAAATAATGGATAGGGGCACCTTCTTTTGGGGCTCATAGAATTGGACCCCCTGGTCAAATCTTTTCGAAACTTGGGGGGTATTTTGGGAAGAGGCACTGGATGCTATACTGAAAATTTGGTGCCTCTACCTCAAAAAACAGCCCCCCAGAGCCCCAGATACCCACAGATCAATTCTCCACTATTTCCTATGGGAATAGTACTCCATACGATAGAGTTCCCAGCAGACATTTCCCTCCCCTCCCCCTGCTTTCTGATGACCCTGAAGGGGGGGAGGGCCTCCAAACTGGGGGATCCCCTATCCCTACCTGGGGATTGGCAGCCCTAGCTATACTGCTCTCTCTCACACACACACACAAGCTCATACCCACCATTTACTTGCTCTAAAACCAAAGCAAAACAAATGGAAGGGCTGTGCTTTAAAGAGCTTCCGCTATTGACCCTTCCCCATGAAATGCTTCCTGCTTCCTGTTCAACTTTAAAGGCACACATACACACACAGGCATTTTGAAACTAGATCTGTTTGCAGGTTTCTAAACCTGACAGAGATTTAGAGGTAAGTGGTGGCTGTGGGGAAGCCTGTAAAACTGGGGATCCCCTGCTGAGACCTGGGGATTGGGAAGCCTAGATAGAGGGCCTCTTCCTGTGCTCTTAATCCCTAGGCAGGATACCCTGCCCCCAAGTCATTTACGGATTCAAAGACAAAGCCAGCACCTTGAACTGAGCGCGGAGTGACTGTAGTTACAGTAGTATCGAGGTCACATGCTCCTGGTTGCTGGCTCCAACAGCACTCTGGCTGTAGCATTCTGCACCAACTGCAGCTTGCAAACACTCTTTAAGGGTAGTCCTAAGCGGGCCTCGGATTCAGCAGGAGCTCACAAGAGCACAGCTCCTGAACTTTTCTGAGATTTCCACCTCCTCCTTCCCACCTTGTCCATTGAATAGTAGGTGGAGCTGCATAAAATCCTGGATGAGCTCCACCACCTCTTTTTCTACAAAATGACCCCTGGTCCCAAGTAAAGTGAATTGTAATCGGTGGGATTTCCAGATCTTACCTGGCTGCTGGCAGGGGACTCTATGGCACCACAGAGTGTTTTACTCAAATGCTAGAGTGTCCCTGTGATGGACTGAAAAGCAGTCTGCGTGAGTGACAGTTTAGAAGCTCACAGAAGTTGGCTAACCGTCTCCATGATAACCAATGTAACAAATTAAAGGAGGCAGGGAGAGAGAAATCTCCTCAGTTCCAGTTTAGTTCCAGTGGAGATCAGACTGAGAAGTCTGAGTGAGACTGCAGACTGGGCTGTCTGAGACAGAGCTGGTTGTTTGAGTAAAGCTCTTGTCTGTGAGAGAGTTTCTGGGGGGAAACTCTAGGTTATGGCACCGAGTGTCACAACTCAAATGTAATAGAAGGGGGAACACAGTGTAAATGACTCAACCAAACTCACAAAAGCCTGTGTTCACAAAAAACGCTACACAAAAGAATTATAATGCATATTCAAGATTCAAAAAGGCATAATTAACAAGTACATACAAATGCTTACAAATGTTTTATATTGGCACAGTCCTTGCTACAAAAAATCTCCTTGCAATAAAGTCCTTAGAAACAAGCAATCTTTTTTCAATGCTCAATGTTGTCTCCGCATAAGTCAATATTCTTGAAGAATGTGATGTATAGTAGCCTCAGAATATGATATAACACCACACTATGCGATCTCTGGATATGAAGCGCGTTTCAGTCCATGGCCCTTTGTCAGGTAAGTCTTAGCTCCTTCAGGAAAAAAATTCTATCCAGTACAATCATTCCACATTCATATAAAGAAAAGTTTGTATACAGCTTCCTTTCGGGGTCCCGATTAACAACTTTACTCAGCCTTACAACTTCACATGATTCAGAGTTTGGGTAATGTCCCTCTCAGAAGGAAGAAGTACTTCCTTTTATCTGTTGTAACCCGATAGAGGTTTACAAGATTGTGCATGGGATAGAGAAGGTAGAGAAAGAAGTACTTTTCTCGCTTTCTCACCATACAAGAACTCATGGGCACTCAGTGAAATTGCTGAGCAGTTTAAAGGGATAAAAGGAAGTCCTTCTTCACCCAAAGGGTGATTAACACATGGAATTCACTGCCACAGGAAGTGGTGGCAGCTACAAGCATAGACAGCATCAACAGGGGATGGGATAAATATATGGAGCAGAGGTCCATCAGTGGCTGTTAGCCACAGGATATAGATAGATCTCTCTGTCTGGGGTAGTGATGCTCTGTATTCTTGGTGCTTTGGGGTTGGGGGGCAACAGTAGGAGGGCTTCTAATGTCCTGGCCCCACTGGTGAACCTCCTGATGACATCTGGTTTTTTGGCTACTATGTGTCAGAGTGTTGGACTAGATGGGCCACTGACCTGATCCAATATGGCTTCTCTTATGTTCTTAAGTTACCCTCACAACAGCTTGGCAGGTACCTCAGCCATGCCACGCAAGCAAGGCTGAACCAGGCATTGGCCTCTGCATTGGAAACTCTTAGCAATGAACAGAGAGACAGGGTGGCTCAGAGCCCCGAATCTACCTAACACTCAAACCCCAGCAAGAGAGAGATGTTCTCTATCTGGAGAGTATAAAATGTGTTTTCTTAGCCAAGGTACCCAGTAGCTAAGCCCTTCTGCTCAACGTGAGCAGAGAGATGGGGTGGCTCATAACCCTGAATCCACCAAACATTCCAGCCCCAGCAGAAGAGAGAAGTTCACAACCTGAAGGGAATAAATGAATGTGCTCTGCTAGTCTGTTTTTAACAAGTTCCGTGCCTCTCCGTCTAAGTGCCCGCAGCCAACAGAGGAGAGGGTGTTGAGCTGAGCTGTTATGTAGCTTTCTGATGCCACAGAGAAGATATTGGAAGATGAAGATATTGGATTTATATCCCGCCCTTCACTCTGAATCTCAGAGTCTCAGAGCAGTCACAATCTCCTTTACCTTTCTCCCCCAGACACCCTGTGAGGTAGATGGGGCTGAGAGAGTTCTTACAGCAGCTGCCCTTTCAAGGACAACTTCCATGAGAGCTATCGTTGACCCAAGGCCATTCCAGCAGCTGCAAGTGGAGGAGTGGGGAATCAAACTTGGTTCTCCCAGATAAGAGTTCATGCACTTAACCACTACACCAAACTGGCTCTCCAGAATGGGAACCCTGTTATTGAACATATGAACATGAACATATGAAGCTGCCTTATTCTGAATCAGACCCTCAGTCCATCAAAGTCAGTATTGTCTACTCAGACTGGCAGCGGCTCTCCAGGGTCTTCAGCTATTGGCAGCTAGCAGTACCTGTTAAGCTTTGGAGATCTTCTATTGGTGTTTCCAAGGCTGGAGAATCCCATCCCTCCTCCCCGCCCCAGGCTCTGGAGTTTTGTAAACAGTTTAATTGAGCTGAGACAATCTGGAAATGTATCCATTCATGAACTACCACAAACAGCACCAAGGTTTGCAGAATGTTTGTGCTAGTTGCCCTTCCACAAAGATCATTTCATGAACCTTGAACTAGCCAAAATTCATTACGAACTTCACTTTGTGAGCCAGTTCATGCCCATCCCTAAGATTCTATTGGAGACATGAGCTGAGTAGTGTGAAAATTGGGTTCCATTTTTCAGCCTTTTAACTGATAAAGAATTGTTTTGAAACATCTTGTATACCTGGGAAAGATGTATCGGCTGTAGAAATTTCTCTGGGACATCCTCTGCCTTCTCTTTGGACTTTTGGAGGTCTTTTGAATACTATTATATGAAGGACTACAGAGGAGTGTCTTGTTGGATTTATGATTCGTATTGAAGAATTTGTTTTGAATCGTGATCTGCTGGGCTGTTTTTGAGCAGGAACGCACAGGAATGCAGTTCCGGCTGGCTTGGCATCAGAGGGTGTGGCCTAATATGCAGATGAGCTCCTGTTGGGCTTTTTCTACAAAGAAGTCCTGTGTGAAACAATGGTGACATCAGGAGGTGTGGCCTAATATGCAAATGAGTTCTTGCTGGGCTTTTTCTACAAAGAAAGCCCTGGTAATCTATTTCTTATTACTTGTTTCTGAACCATGACCACCAATTCTATCTTATTATCTGTATTTACTATGATTATCTTTCAAAAGACTAATGTCTACTGGTAACATATGAAATTTTGTGGATTTTTTGGTGGTCTACCCTTGCATTTTCTGTCTTTGTACATCCTAGGTTGGGTTTGAGTAAATTCAATGTTGGTGAGCTGCCTTTTCTTCACAGTGCCACAACCCAAGAGCAATATCATGGATTTCTGAATTGCATGGTGCTAGTACAGATTAGCCAGATAGATGCATAGTCTTCCTGTGCAGGCAACCATTGATGTATATTTAGTCAATGATGAGAGCAGAGAGGTCAAGGGCTGGTGTGACCAAAATCAATGGAAAAGCCAAGATGCAGCTTAACGACCTAAGAATAGCCTGGGTAGATTACACCCAAAGTCCAGCCAGATGTCTTCAGGAGGCTCCTAGACAAGGCATGAAGTTGCAGTCAAGTTATGAAATATCTTGAACCACATGCAGGGCTTTTTTTGTCGCAGGAACTCCTTTGCATATTAGGCCACACACTGCTGATGTAGCCAATCCTCCAAGAGCTGACAGGGCTTCTAGTACAGGGCCTACTGTAAGCTCCAGGAGGATTGGGTACATCAGGGGTGTGTGGCCTAATATGCAAAGGAGTTCCTGCTACAAAAAGAAAAAGCCCTGACCACATGTAAGCAGCTATACAGAACTGCAGTGCCATGTGTGTGACTTTGGGCGTTCATAATACATCACTGTAATTTAAATGTCTGCTATGTACTGCTTGAATTCATTTGAGCTCTTCTGAGTCATTCAAATTTGCTCCCCCCCCCCTTCATATGCTACGCTTCCTTACACCCCTGGTGCTTTGTCATTCAAAAAGGTCAGAAAGAGGTCAGAGAGGTTTCTAGTGGGAATTGTGTGCAGAAGAAAATCCTATAATCTAAGAAGTCCTCTCTCATCCTTACTTTTTAAGATTTCTTAATGCCTCTCTTTTTTTCTTTTTAGTCATGGTTGTTAATTACTATTGATCGTATGCCTTATTGCATATAGATAATCTTAATGAAGTTGTGCTCTTCCAGCTGAACCAAAGGCAGCTAGCACATTTCTTGATACCTATATGGAATGGAGAACACACAAAGGGTTTCCAAGATGGAAATCAGCCCCTGCGCTACTACAAAAAGTTAGAAGTGACTAACTAGCATTTATTTCTAGTCCATTTATACCTCCTGATTAAATTAGCATTTGTGACCTATTTGGGTAAAAAACAAAAACCTAGTAATGTCTGTACTCGTTCTCCATCCAAAAATATTAACATATTGATGCTCACTATATTATCATTGGAGTGGATACATACATTGACTAAGAAGCCTGTCTCCAATCTATGGAACTTTCCTCCAATATAAGTTGCCTTTCCATTGCAGGAAGAGATGTTTAATTTGGGAGAAGATGCCTTTGGCTGGAGGAAGACTCCAAAGATTGCTCAGTGGAGTTGGTAGGATAGGCATAAGTTCCACTCTACTATATAGGGTTGCCATGTGCCCACTGACAACAGGAGAGCTCCCAACTCCAGCGACCAGAATTAAAAAAGGGGGGGGGGGGGAATCACCAGCAGCAATGGTACAACATTACTTTTCAGAAAACCCAGAAGTGATCCAGGTTTATCATAGAGTTTTCAGCAATTCCTAGAGAGGTCCAATGTCACTTCTGGGTTTTCCTGGAAGTGATGTCACACCATTGCTGATGACCACACCTCCATGTCTCTGCTCCACTCAGTCTCCTGCTAGTTGCCAGGTCATGTTGTGCCCAGCAACCCTACTGCTCTGAGAACTTACCTCTCCATCACAGTTATTTTAGCGGCCTCAGCTGAGAGAGAGGAAAGAGATAAAGATCACTCATCGTCTCAGCTAGTGTGATCTGCTGCGATCTGGGCTTGATAAATCAACTAAGATGCGCAATGTCCCTGTTCTGTCCCCTCCCCCACCACAATCTGACATATGGCTTTTGGTATCTAGAGTCAGAACCCCTGTGTGACGGAATCGGCCTGATTTGACCTTCAGACCCAGTCCCGTCAACTCCCCTTTGGGTTGCCAACTCCTGGAGGGAGCTAATCTTCTTCCTGCCACTTGGGCGCGCTTCCACCACCTGCTCAATTTAGGGGTTCCTGACTGAGAGGAACAGGACTCCCAATCCCCCTTGCCAGTTCTGAGGTCTGGCCTCAAGGTTCTCTGTCAACCCAGCACCCACCTCTCCTCTCCTCTCATTTTTAGGGATGTCAGTCACCAGGTAGGATGTTGGGATCCATCAGAATTACAGTTCAGACTACAGAGGTCAGTTCCTCTGGAGAAAACGGATGCTTTGGAAGATGGACTCTATGGCATTTGACCCAGCTGAGGTCCCTGTCCTCCCCAGGCTCCATCCCCAAATCTCAAGGAATATCCCAACCTGGAGTTGGCAACTCTAACCCTCCCCCCATCCCCCACTGGTGGTCAGGGCACAACCTGACAACGTTACTCATTTTAAAATATCCGCTCATATTTTATCTGATGTTTCTAACAGTCAGAGCGTTTTTTGAGCAGAAAAGCAGAAGAACACCATTCCAGCTGGCTTGGCATGGGGGGGCATGGCTTAATATGCAAATGAGTTCCTGCTGGGCTTTTTCTACAAAAAAGTCCTGTGTGAAACGATGGTGGTGTCGGAGTGTGTGGCCTAACATGTAAATGAGTTCCTGCTGGGCTTTTTCTACAAAAAACCGGTGGAGGCTATTGCACAGCCGCCGGCAATTGCCCGCCTTCCATTCCCTCGGATGAAATCACAAAGGTGGGGGACAGCCTATTCAAGCTCAGCGCGGAAGAGTTGACCAATCAGGGAGGGGCGGGCCAGCATCCCTGATCATTCTGGTCCAGCCCTGCTAACAGTACTGTTAACATTTCTTTCCAACAGCTTACTATATTTGCTATTACTGATGTTGGATAATTTTTTTCTGGGTTTAGCTATTATTTTCTGTTGTTGCAGTGAGGTGCCTCAGCGTTTTACTTGTGAAAGCAGCTAGTAAACAGAACTAAATCTCCTGATAGATCTGGGTAGTAGTGGTGTTTGGACAGAAGAGTACAGATGTAAAAAGGTGCTATGTGACCTCTGGTCCCTCCCGATCCTATGGTAAGAACTTTTATAAGAGTTTTGCCATTTACAACAGCAGAAGATGGATTGTACTGTTTCTGTATTATTTTGCAAAACGGCCCAATTGAATACAAATTTCCTCAATAAACTAATATGAAGTGGCCAGACTCATTAATACTTTGTTCAAATAAAGGAAGTGAATGGCCACTGTGTGAGACAGGATGCTGGACTAGATAGGCCACTGGTTTAACCCAGCAGGGCTCTTCTTATGTTCTTAGAATGCTGCACTACATGGACCACTGGTCTGATCCAGCAGGGCTCTCCTTATATTCTTAGGATGCTGGATTAGATGGACCATCAGTCTGTTCCAGCAGGGCTCTCCTTATGTTCTTAGGATGCTGGATTAGATGGACCACTGGTCTGATCCAGCAGGGCTCTCCTTATGTTCTCAGGATGCTGGATTACATGGACCACTGGTCTGATCCAGCAGGGCTCTCCTTATGTTCTCAGGATGCTGGATTACATGGACCACTGGTCTGATCCAGCAGGGCTCTCCTTATGTTCTCAGGATGCTGGATTACATGGACCACTGGTCTGATCCAGCAGGGCTCTCCTTATGTTCTTAGGATGCTGGACTAGATGGACCACTGGTCTGGTCCAGCAGGGCTCTTCTTATATTCTTAGGATGCTGGACTAGATGGACCACTGGTCTGATCCAGCAGGGCTCTTCTTATGTTCTTAGGAGGCTGGACTAGATGGACCACTGGTTTGATCCAGCAGAGCTCTTCTTATGTTCTTAGGATGCTGGACTAGATGGACCACTGGTCTGGTCCGGCAGGGCTCTTCTTATATTCTTAGGATGCTGGACTAGATGGACCACTGGTCTGATCCTGCAGGTCTCTTCTTATGTTCTTAGGATGCTGGACTAGATAGACCAGTGGTCTGATCCAGCAGGGCTCTCTTTATGTTCTTAGGATGCTGGACTAGATGGGTCACTGGTCTGATCCAGCAGGGCTCTCCTTATGTTCTTAGGATGCTGGACTAGATGGGTCACTGGTCTGATCCAGCAGGGCTCTCCTTATGTTCTTAGGATGCTGGACTAGATGGACCACTGGTCTGATCCAGCAGGGCTCTCCTTATGTTCTTAGGATGCTGGGCTAGATGGACCACTGGTCTGATCCAGCAGGGCTCTCCTTATGTTCTTAGGATGCTGGACTAGATGGACCACTGGTCTGATCCAGCAGGTCTCTTCTTATGTTCTTAGGATGCTGGGCTAGATGGACCACTGGTCTGATCCAGCAGGGCTCTCCTTATGTTCTTAGGATGCTGGACTAGATGGGTCACTGGTCTGATCCAGCAGGGCTCTCCTTATGTTCTTAGGATGCTGGACTAGATGGACCACTATTCTGATCCAGCAGGGCTCTCCTTATGTTCTTAGGATGCTGGATTAGATGGACCACTGGTCTGATCCAGCAGGGCTCTCCTTATGTTCTCAGGATGCTGGACTAGATGGGTCACTGGTTTGACCCAGTAGAGCTCTTATTATGTTCTGATATCATTTCAGGTTTCAGTTGATAGGAAAAAGAGAATATTTTCAATAAAATTTACTCGAAGTTGGATATACACGACTCATAACAACAATAATGGTGATGGTGATGATGTATCCAATGCAGACTTATAATTTGTTAGTTACTTTTTTCCTTATCAAAGCAGGTCAGAAACCCTCTTTGTCAGCAAAAGGGTGACTGATCTGTATTGATATAAATATGTTTTCTTTTTTGTCAGCTAACAGAGTTTGCTTCTTTGGCATGCAGGTAGAGCCCCTACTTAACTGTCTATAGAACAAAGCTTGAATCCAGTGGCACCTTTTATGATGATAATTCTAATTCAAGAAGCATTTAAAGGTAGATGCTGAGCTGATATAATTTAGTCCACCTTCTGGTGATGTCAGGGGTGTGTGGCATATGCAAATGAGTTGTGCTAATGAGCTCCAGCACCTTTTTTTCTACAAAATGACCCCTGGTTGTCTATGGAACTAGTCTTCCACAAAGCTTGGAAATAGATCCAGACATTTGTGTACCACCCGACCTATTGGTATGAGATGGTTTTTCAACTTTGATTTTTACTCTCTGATTTTGTGATCTAGAAGCTTTTGTCATTTTCTAAGTTCCATAGATTGCCTCCTTACTCTCTCTCTCTCTGGCATACAATACACTTTAATCTAAGTCTGGGATACCCACAAGACGCTAGCTAATTACATCTAGCATCTTGTAACTGCTGGTGGGTTAGAAACTCAAAAGTTTGTAGCAACACATGGCAGCGTGGACCCGGTGTGTGCCCATGTTTCATTACATCCTGACCTTTCAGCTGATACCCATTGGAAAAAGGATCAGTTCTTCCATATGGCAGGAGCCTCATTTACTAATATGCTGTCCTCCAGAGTCACAGCTGTAATATCTCTGTTGAACTTTCCATATAACTTGACCCCTGTTTAGCTCAGGCTGCTTTGTTGTTTACTTTTGGTGTGCAGGCAGAGGCTCCATAACTATTATTAGTGAACTAAAAACAAAACAAACACAGACTGATGATGGAAAGGGCTTTAACATTTTTTGTTTTTCTGACCTTCAATCACAGCCCAAGTTGTGGTTCAAGTTCCGGTCACTTCTACCTTGATGACTGCAATTGTCTTCTCTCTGCACTTCCTCAATCACTTTTCAGTTCTCCCATCTCTCTACATCAGGTCTGGTGTAGTGGTTAAGTGTGCAAACTCTTTTCTGGAAGAACCGGGTTTGATTCCCCACTCCTCCACTTGAACCTGCTGGAATGGCCTTGGGTCAGCCATAGCTTTCACAGGAGTTATCCTTGAAAGGGCAGCTGCTGTGAAAGCTCTCTCAGCCCCACATATCTCACAGGGTGTCTGTTGGGGGGGGCAGGATATAAATCCAATATCATCATCATCTTCTTCTTCCAGGGTTTCCAACTTTGAATTGGGATATTCTTGGAGATTTGGGGCTGGGCCCAGGGAAGGGCAGGGTTTGGGGAGTGGAGGGATCTCAGAAGGATAGAACGTCCTGGAATCCACCCTTCAAAGCAACCATTTCCTCCAAGGGGAACTGATCTCTATACTCTGGAGGTCAGTTGTAATTCTGGAAGATCTCCATGTCCCACCTGGAGGCTGGCAACTCTTCCTACTTCCCAACCTCTGAGGTCAAAGCCTCCCTCAGTGCTAAGACATTGTGGGCTCCACCTCACAGTCTTAAATGACTTCCCATTGTTCTCTGCCCTCATTCTTCTCTGTCATTTCCTTAATAACCGTCTATGGGCTGATCCACACACTGTTTTGTAGAGTGGGCTTTGTTTAATGAAATGTGGATTGAGTAATTTACCAGTACTTTGCTACTGCTGGAGATACAGGATTTGAATATTTTGTATTAATAGAGTAACTGTATATAACTTCACATTTACTTTTGTACAATACATATAAAGTTCACTGTGATATAAGATATTGAATTGTAAATCTGTGTTTTCTAGAGCTGTGTACTATCCTAACACAGGAGTCCATTTTTGCTGTTGTTTCCCTCAATGTGGGCTCCACCTCACCTTCCTAAATGGCTTCCCATTATTCTGTGCCCGTATTCTTCTCTGTCATTTCCTTAATCTACCTATGGCAAAATAATAATCTATTAATCTATAAATAATTTATGGCAAACTAGAATGTGTCATGGGTGCTGGGGACCCTTCAGAGGAAGTTGAGTCTGATGAGGAAACTGTGCCCCTGCCACCTGCACCAGTGCCCCTGCCTCCTGCTGGAGAAGATCCCAGCCCCCCTGCCTCGCCCTCTCGGGTGGCTCGTGTGCGTGACCGCCTCCGGCGGGACCTCAGGGATCGGAGGAGGGCGGCACGCTCACAAGCAAGACGCTCCCTGAGCCCTGAGTTCTGAGAGGATTCTGGCCCTTCTAAGAGCAAGGATGCTTGAGTGGTAACAGGATCCTGGCTGCCTCCCTGAGCCAGCAATTAGCCCAAACGGGCAACAGCCAGCAGAGGGCTATATAGCTGTGGGCTTTGGGAGGAAGCTTTGTGGAAGCAACTAGTCATCTCCCTGACATTCTAGCATCCACTCCGGCTTGACTTTGGTTCCTGACTCCCTGACTTTGGCTTTGGACTTCTGGACTCCCTGACCTCGGCTTCTGGACCTCAGACCTGCGATACTTCTACAGTGATTCGGATTTGGCGCCTCGGACCCTCCTGCTTACTGGCTACAGACCTCGGACTGCCTCTGGACTTTGCCTGACCCGGCCCCAGCCGTGACAGAATGGTGTTTACATGTTAAAAAGTAAATTAGGCGGACAAGAACATCACTATCCAATGTATTTCTCTTTTAGCTGTATTGACACACTCAAACAGGGATATTGGTTGTTTATCCCATTACGTATCTTGAACCCATCTCCCACTATATTTTAATGTATTTTTCTCCTAATGGCAAACTATATGTATGTTGCATGTTAAAAGGTAAATTAGTTGGATGGGAAAACTTCTGAGATAGAAATTCCTTCCTTTTGGCCCAGGTTTATAACAATAGTGTCATTAACAGACACTCTCACATTTTGACATACTACTGTTTTGTTGCTTTCGCATGCCCATGCTACTCAGATCAAAGGTTTGCTCAATTTGTTAATTTTACTATTCTGTCATTGGATCTTATATTTGTACCATTTTATATTCTAAACTACTGTCTACCAGATAATTTTACTATTCTGTCATTGGATCTTAAATCTGTACCATTTTACATTCTAAGCCATTGCCTACCAGCTATGTGTGGCTCTGCTCATTGTGCCGGATTCCTCGTCTGATGAAGTGTGCTTAGAGCACATGAAAGCTTATGTTCTGAATAAAACTAAGTTAGTCTTAAAGGTGCTATCGAATCCTATTTTGTTCTACTGCTTCAGACCAACACGGCTGCCTACTTGGAACTATTTCCTTGATCGCTATCTATGGGCTGATCCACACACTCTTCATATACTTGCTTTCTGATCTTCACTTCTTCAGCTGCCCCAAAGCAGGGCATTTTTTGAAGTAAAAGCCCAGCAGGGACTAATTTGCGTATTAGGCCACACCCTCTGACATCAAACCAGCTGGAACTCACCCAAGGCCATGGTAGCAGGTGCAAGTGGAGGAGTGGGGAATCAAACCCGGTTCTCCCAGATAAGAGTCCGCACACTTAACCACTACATCAAACTGATCTCTTTCTTATTCTTAAATCCTTCAAAAAGATTGCTGCTTCAACAAAACAATCTTTTACAAATTCTCCTTCATTGAAAGGTTTGCATTTCTTTGCAATCAGGTTGCTGACCTTGAAGGATGCCATAGTTGCATTGACCGAATTAGATTTAAGTTCTTTGAACTTCAGTTTACAAATTTCACTTTTGGGTGGAAAATCAGCACCATTGCTATGCAGAGACTTATAATGATGCTCCAGATTACCCTTTTGGGGCAAGGGTTACAAAGTAGACAACAACACTTGTCTTTCACCATGATGAAGAAGTAGTCAATTTCCCATTCATCATGAAAGTGGTAGGTTTTGCTCTTCTACGGAACACTCATCTTCGTTATACTGGGGTGGCTGGGGTGCAAAGTTAACACTGCCTGAATCTGGTCCAAAACTGTGACGTTTTCATTTTCGCACTGACCTTAATCGGCAGCGACGTCCCTCTTCACCACGCAGGATCTGCGCGGATTTCGCATCAATTGCTGCAGAACACCCGGAAGAGCCGCAAAGTCCCACGGCTTTTGCGGCGCAAATGGAAACCACCAAAAACCAGTTTCCATTTGCGCCGCAAAAGCCGCGGGACTTTGCGGCTCTTCCGGGGGCTCCTCAGCAATTGGTGCGAAATCCGCGCAGATCCTGTGCGGTGAAGAGGGACGTTGCTGCCGATTAAGGTCAGTGCGAAAACGCCCTCACTGTCCCAAAGTATAAAAGATCAACAGGAACTGAAGACCTCTGGATGATGCCAAAACCACACATGCAGTTCTAAAAGTAAAAATAAGAATTCATCATACTGGTACCAATAATCAAATACCACCGTGTGACGGAAAGCAATGGGTTAACCATAAACTGAAGACACACAGGGCTGCGTCAGGTGACCTGAGGGTGGGGGCAAAGTGCTCAGAGCTCTCAGGGAGGGAAAGTGGTTGAGAAAGAGAAACTGCTGAGGCAGTCAGTCAGTTGATGTCTGACAGAGTGGAGGCCTGTCAGAGAAGTCTGTCAGTGGTGAAGCCTGACAGAGACTGAGAGGGTCAGTTCGAGCCTGCCAGAGAGGCTGAGAGGGCAGCTGATCCTGTGAAGGAGCTTGAGGCGGAGACGGGGAAGTCTTCCAGACACTGCAAGCTCGACAAAATCAGCCAAGAGGGCTGTGTGTGTGTGAGTCAGTTAAGACCGGAATGGTCACAGACACCTAGGAACCACTCTGAAGATCTAGTGAGGAGGTTGAGGGAGTGGATGTGGGTCTGAGACACCAAGAGGGCTGAGAGGAGAGACTCCAGTCGAGGGGTGAGACTAGACACATCAATCCCAAGAGGCCAGACCTTGGCTAGAGGTGGAGAGTGAGTTAAAGGGAAACTGAACTGTGTAACTGTGAGAGACTCAAGAAAAGATAAAGTGAATGTAAAGCCTGAAACAACTGAACAACGTATTAGCCTGTGTAAATATCTCCCATATCCCCAAGTTAAGAACTTTGTGTTTTAATAAATCTGTGGTTTAAGTTAAAGTTCTCAAGAGCCTATATTTTGTGGGAAGAACAAACAAAGCTGCTGTGGTCCCATCAAATAAACAAGCAAAATACCCCGAAGAGACTGAAATAAAGAGGTGCCAGTGAGGCCGTGAGGCGGGCGCTGCTATACACCGCACCAAAAATCATTTAAAAAACCCCCAAACACCTGTCCAGCAAACCATGAGACCAAGTGGGGCTGGTGATCTACCTCTGACCCCTCCACGATCTACTGGTAGATCACGATCTACCTGTTGGACATACCTGGCTTAAAGGATGTAGTCTATAGCATTATTATTTTCATCCCAATGTCCCTATCCCTTTAGAAATAAAATATATTTTTCAGTATTAAAGATCTCTCAACTCTTTTGTGATCCAACGATCCATTGAACTGTCTGGGAAAGTTTAAATAATTTCCCTCACAAAAATTTCCAACAGTGGCAGCTACAAGCATAGACAGCTTCAATAGGGGATTGGATAAACTTATGGAGCTGAGGTCCATCAGTGGCTCTTAGCTACAAGTTATAGATGGAACTCTGTCTGGGACAAGTGATGCTCTGTATTCTTGGTGCTTGGAGGGTGGGGACAGTGAGAGGGCTTCTGGTGTCCTGCCTCAATCACAAAATAGCTACGGAGTAAAGCCTCTGTTTTCTCCATTGGCTGAGGGTCCTCCCTTGGAGAGAAAGTGGGGGAGGGAGAGCTTGCTTTGCCAGGCTCTCTCAATCACACAGCAGAGCTACTAAGCCAAGCATCTTTTCCTGCTGTTGGCTGAGGCTCCTCCCCCTCCTTGTTCTCTGGGGAGGGAGGGAAAGAGGCAGAGCTTCCTTTGCCCAGTTCCCTTGATCCCACAGGAGAGATACAAAGAAAGCACCTTTTTTTTTTTTAAGGAAGTTCTTCTTAATGTTGAGCTGGAAACTCTTTTGATTTAATTTCAACCCATTGGTTCTGGTCCTACCTCCTGGGGCCACAGAAAACAATTCTGCACCATCCTTTGATTCAGGATAGATTCAGGATTCAGTTGATTCAGAATGGATAAAAGGAAATGCTTCTTTATGCAGAGAGTGATTACAATGGAATTCACTACCAGAGGATGTAGAGATGGCCATAGACATAGACAACTTTAAAAAGGGATTAGACAGATTCATGGAGAGAGAAGAAGAGATTGGATTTATACCCTACCCTTCACTTGAAATCTCAGTGCAGTTTACAGTCTCCTCCCCCTCCCTCTCCCTACAACAGACGCCCTGTGAGGTAGGTGGGACTAAGAGAGCTCTCAGAGAACTACTCTTTTGAGAGCAACTCTGAGAGAACTTGTGACTGGCCCAAGGTTACACCAGCAGCTGCATATGGAGAAGAGGTCTATCAGTGGCTGCTAGCTAGGGTGACTGAGGGGCATCTCCACATTCAGAAACTGGTTGGCCACTGTGTGAGACAGGATACTGGACTAGATGGACCACTGGCCTGATCCAGCAGGGCTCTTCTTATTTTCATATGAAGGCCTTGGCTTCTATGTCCTGTTGTTGGCCATCCAGAGGGACTGGTTGAGACAGGATGACAGACTGGACGGACCACTAGTTTGATCCGCAAGGTTCTTCTTATGTTCTTATGCCTCTTTAGGTGTGCTGCTGGCTTGGTCCATACCACTCAACTCAGATCCAGCCATTGCTGGCACAGGATGATGTAATGGGAGAATGTGCATCTGTCATCACCGTGTTAGCTAACTCCAAATGGAGCAGTTCTTGTGTGAACCACTTGGCTCGGATTGCAGTTTTTAATGGGCCAATCCACCCCTCTGGATGTATCATTTGCCTGTTCTGTCTTCAGAAGGAATGGGCAAGATCTCTGGGTCAGCAGCTGTCAACAGTAGTTTCTTCCAGGGGTGGAATTCTAGCAGGAGCTCCTTTGCATATTAGGCCACACACCCCTGATGTAGCCAATCATCCAAAAGCTTACAAGGCTCTTTTTTTGTAAGCTCTTGGAGGATTGGCTACATTGGGGGGTGTGGCCTAATATGCAAAGGAGCTCCTGCTAGAATTCCACCCCTGGTTACTTATAAGTTAGTCACTTATCTCGCCCAAGAAGGTGTCTTTTTCAGAAAAGAACCCAACGTCCCTGGAATGGTACAGCTGGAGGAATGGGTTTTGTGCTCGCCTGAAGGGTGACATGACTGCCAAAGTATTTCAGAATCAAACGTCTCGCTGCTGCCTATCTGCGTGGACCACACAGTAGAACGTTCCCTCCAGAAACGTTTTAAAAGGTGATTTCTAGTTGCTCTGGGGAAAGAAGTTGGCATGGATAATTGCAGCACCGCTGGAGCCCGCAGTGCACAAAGGGCTCTATGAGAGCCAAAGAAGAAGAATTTAATCAAGGTGGGTAAAGATGGTTTTTAATGGAAGGGAATTCAGCGGAGGACAATAATCATTAAAAGCTGAGCTGTTAATCAGAAAAGTCTTGCAGAGGAAGGTGTGTGTGTGGGGGGGGACTCACTCTGTAGAACAGGGTAAAGGATCCAGAAAAGATTATAGTGTTTTCCGCCCCCATCCGGAATCCTGTTTTACAAATCAAATAATATCCATAAATGTGTCTGGGGTCACATTACAAATGAAGGGGGCAGGCAGAATAGAATATCAGTTTCTCTCCTCCACCAACATCCTGTCTAGAGAATAAGAGTGAGAGTTTTGGACTCTTGAGCCGGAATCCCAGGACACTGTGTTGCCTAGTGATTACTTTGAGACGGTGATTAAAGGAGTAATTTAAAACACCAGGATTACAACAAAGGAAGGGAGTTAAAACTGCCTCGGGGAAAATATTCCTCAACCTCTGCAAAGGAGGATAATCATCTACCCCTGAATGCCATTCTAGAGGACATAATTAAAGAGGAGAACAAGCGATCACGTTAATAAAGAAAAGGGTTTCTTTCCTAACCAGGCAAGGCACGGAACTAAGCTGCACTTGGAAAAAGGAATGGGCTACTTGGTGTGGCTGTATTGGTCATCTGGGTGGTCCTAGCCAGTCAAGGATCGTGTTATGAATGGGATGACATTGCAGTGCTACCTAGCCAATCTGATTTATTGGCATGATTTGTTGTATTTGTGTGTAAGAGAGCCAAAGGTAAATACAACAGCGGAATTTTCAGGATGCAGAGGCTAATTTGGCCTGCGTGTTCAGTTCAGTTTCCAATCTGATTGGGCTGGTGCGGCTCTTAGGTTGCTGAGCCAGTTTGCTTGATGTACATTTCAGTTACTGCTTGCATGGCTGGTGGTCAGAAGAGCCTTTGTCTGATCGCTAAATTAGAAATATTGGCTGATTCCGCACTCACCTTGCCCTGGGGCAGGCTTCCTTTTCTGTGCGGAGCAAGCTGGCAATTTCCCACCAGTTGCTCTGCACCACCATTTTGTGTGAGGCAAACCCGCAATTTGCCACGCCGCAGTGTAAACCTGAAAAAACAGGTTTACACTGCGGCATGGCAAATCGCAAGTTGGCACGGAGCAACTGGTGCGAAATCGCCAGCTTGCTCCACACAGAAACTGAAGCCTGCCCCGGAGCAAGATGAGTGCGGAATCAGCTATTGTTTCATTTTAAAATGGACTCCATTGATACCTCATTTTTCTTCCCAACGGAGATTCGAAGTGGCTTCTGATGTTCTTCCCTTCTCTGTTTGTATCATCCCAGCAACCCTGTGAGGAAGGATAGGCTACAAGAGTGTGACTGGCCCAAAGTCACCCAGCAGGATCTCAGGGAACTTCAGCTTCAGAGGCCCTGTTAGATAACATTTCATTTTCTGATGTACAAAAGGGAGTTGGGAGTAAGAAGTGGCTAAGTCTGCAGATGACACTAAGTTGTTTGGGTGCAAGGACCAGGGAGGACTGTGGAGGCTGGGAGAGGAGGCATCGGCATGGCAAATGAGGCACAATGTGAACTAGTGCAAAGTAATGCGCCTTGAAACCAAAAAATCCTAATTACGAATATACCTTGATGGGGCCTGAACTGGTGGTAACTGACCAAAAGAAAGATCTTGGTGATGTAGTAGAAAACTCCCTGAAAACATCAACTCAATGTGTGACTGCAATAAAAAAGGCAAATGGAATGATGGGGATTATTAGGAAGGAGACTGAAAACAAATCAGCCGGTATCATAATGTCCCTGTATAAATCTACTAGGAATAAGGCCCATTGTGAAGAAAAATGCAATGAGCTCTAGAGAGAAGCTCTGGGTGAGTGACCCCCACTCTTGCTGTCTTCCCATCCAAGTGAAGGCTTCACTCCCCCCCCACCATTGGTGTCTTCCCACACACCAACTTCCCACCCCCTCTCCAACTACCACCCACCCCAACCACCTCTTCCTCTCAACGACCACTGCACCCTTAGCACTCCACTACTCTCCCCACTCATGACATTCACTCACTCTTACCCGGACTGTCTTCCCACCCACCCACCAACCCTTGGCCTTCAGTCACCCCGCCTTGCTGTCTTCCCATCCCCCCCCCCAGCCCTTAGCATTCACTCACCACCACCCCCTTGCTGTCTTCCCACCACCGTGCATCTGAAACAGATGCTGGCTTCCCCCCTTCCTAATTCCTCCCAACATGTGTGTGTGTGTGTGTGTGTGTGTGTGTGTGTGTGTGGTGGCTCAAAGCCCTGAAAGAGGCCCAAAATGGAGATAAGAAATAATAATGGGAGAAATAATGGAGAGAAGAAATAATTATGGGAGGGGGGCATGACAACACTCACACAGACACTGAAGCTCAGCATTTCTTTTGTTTACAGTTCATTGTTGACACCTTTCCTTGTCATATTCAGCCTTGTGGCATTTAGCATCAGTGTGAGCTTGTGGCACGATCTGGATATTTTGGCCTGGCGTGGTTATGTTGTGGTATACCACAGAGTTTGTGACTTATGACAGCTGTTTTCTATAGGGGAATTGATCTGACTTCAGCATTCTATCTCCTCCCCACTCCCTGCAGCCTCTACGTAGAAAAAGGACAGTCTTTCTCCGCAGTGAGGACCAAAGCAGCTTGCATCATTCTCCTCTCCCTCTTTTTGATCTGCACAACAACCCTGTGAGGTAGGTTAGGCTGAAAGTCTGTGATTCATTTGAAATCACCCAATCAGCTTGCACAGCACGAACCTGGGTCTGGTAGACCTGGCTCTGAAGTGCTCTGAAGTGCTAACTCCTATGCCAGTAGCAAGCAGCCAGACCTAGGGTAGCCAACTTCCAGGTGGAGACTGAAGATCTCCTGGTATCACAACTGAACTCCAGACAAGAGATCTCTCTCTCCTTGGAGAAAATAACTGCTTTGGAGGGTGGACTCCAGAGCATTATATTCAGCTGAGGCCTCTCTCCTCCCCAAACTCAGGCTTCTGTAGACTCCACTACAAAATCTCCAGGAATTTTTCACCAACCTAGAACTGGCAACCCTATTCAGAACTGGCCCCCATGAGTACTCCCTCAAAGGCCAAAACAGGCCTGGTAAGGGACTCCCCCCTGCCTTTTACTTACAGAACCAAGCTTGGTTGCCTAGCAACAGCCACTGCCTAGCAGCTTCCCCAGTGGCCCAATCCTCATCTGTCCCAGAGCAAGGCTGAGAAGAATGGGTGCAGTGACAGGAAAGAGGCAGCCACCATGGCCTCTGAGGAAATGCTTTGGTGGGGCCAGGTGTTGCTGCCTAGTTGCATTACCACCTTCATTCCCTGTCTCTTTGCTGTCCCCCCACTGCCATTGCTTGTTTTCTCTTCCAAATGCCACAGAGAGTAGGCAGGCAACAGTGGGCAGGAAAGAGGAGTGGACTCAAGCAATGGACCACAATGGAACTTGAATGGCAGTTGAAGGGTCAATGGCTGATGCAGTGAGTTGTGACCAGTACATCTGGGCCTTTATATTATATGAGGAAGGTGTGGCCTCATTTAGAATATTGTGTATAGTTCTAGTCACTGCACCTCAAAAAATACTGTGGCATTGGAATAGATTCAGAAAAGAGCAACTGAAATGATAAAGGGGATCAAACACCTTCCGTATGAAGAAAGGTTAGAGAAGTTAGGGCTCTTTAGTTTGGTGAAATGATGACTGAGGAGTGCTATGATAGAAGTTTACAAAATAATGCATGGGACAGGGATAGAGAAGGTAGATAAAGTACTTTTCTCCCTTTTTCATAATACAAAAACTCATGGGTACTCCATGAAATTAATTAGCAGCAAGCTTAGAACAGATAAAAGGAAGCACTTCTGCACCTGAAGAGCAATTAACACATGGAATTCACTGCCACAAAAAGTGGTGGCAGCTACAAGCACAGACAGCTTTAAGAGGAGAAGTTTCAGAGAGGCTAACAATTGCCCCCCCCTTTCCTTCTTCACCCAAAGGGTGATTAACATGTGGAATTCACTGCCACAGGAGGTGGTGGCGGCCACAAGTATAGCCACCTTCAAGAGGGGTTTAGATAAAAATATGGAGCACAGGTCCATCAGTGGCTATTAGCCACAGTGTGTGTGTATATATAAATTTTTTTGCCACTGTGTGACACAGAGTGTTGGACTGGATGGGCCGTTGGCCTGATCCAACTTGGCTTCTCTTATGTTCTTATGTTCCTCTTCCCTCAACAGACACCCTGTGAGGTAGGTGGGGCTGAGAGAGTTCTGAGAGAACTATGGCTAACCAAAGGTCATCCAGCTGGCTTTATGCGGTGGAGTGGAGAATGAAACCCAATTATCCACTAGAGAACTAGAGTCAACCACTACACCAAACTGGCTGTCCAACACCAAACTGGTGGAGGTCCTAGAACGGCTATTAGCCAGAAGATATAGATGGAAGACTATGTCTGGGGTAGTGATGTTCTGTATTCTTGGTAGTTGGGGGTGGGGAGGCAACAGTGGGAGGGTGTCCCAGTTCTTCCCCTTCTCTCAAGCCAGGGAAAGGGGAGAGGCTGGTTTAAGACAAAGTCAAACTCTTTATGAAATCCTCCAGAGAGTTTATATCCTCTCCGTAGTCTAAAACAGTAGGCTGCCACCATGCTCTGAGACTATTCCCAAGTACTCAAAGGCAGAGCCAACCTTTGAGACTAGTCCAGGATGTTATTCTAGAAACCAGCCCTGCAAGTTTGTCCTGCAACGCTGCATCCCAAAAAGTAGCCTTACCAGGAGGCAGGCAAGCCAATGTCTGGAGAGTCAAGATTTCACACAGTAATAATGAAATAAATTATTAATTTAAGTGTAAATATATTTTAAAATATCTTGACCATGGAAGAAAGACAAAGTTAAAAAGGCTACCCCCTTCCAGGCTAGCTACACATAAATGCTTAGATAGTTACCAAGGTTCCAAGCAAATAAATATAGAACACTCTGTGAGGGTTTTTACTAATGCATGTAATACCAAAACAATTTTTATACTAAACAATATTCAATAGTATTCCAAAAATTCTTTTACAAAAAATTGTACAATATTCTCTCTTTGTTTGGCCCTTTCAAGAGAAGCCCAGGGCAAATAGGAGCATTGAGCCAGATCCATTGGAGGCAAGAGCACAGCCAATTGAAAGAATTTACTCTTTTGGTGAGCTGCCTGAAGAAGGAAACGCCGAAATGAAGACAGAAGCGCAGTCCATTTGCAGCCACACCTACTTTGGGAAGCAGTCATATTTATTTTGGAATTTCTTGGACTTTGTGTAGCTCTGCAAACAAAGAGAGAACATTGTGCAATCTTTTTGTAAAAGAGAATTTTTGGAATACTATTAAATATTGTTTAGTATAAAAAATTTTTGGTATTACATGCATTAGTAAAAACCCTCACAGAGTGTTCTATATTTATTTGCCTTGAGAATTCCACCCCTGTCAGGTTGTATGTAGAGGGTTACCTTGTAAGCGCCTGAACTGGCTTGAAGTTCAATGTTTCAAATAATGCACAGCATTGTCTCAAAAGAATCAGAGCTACCCTTAAGGACGAACCCAGACTTTCTCAATTCAAACCGCAATGAAAGAGGCGGCAATTTGTGGAAGATAAAAGCCTTCATGGCACTCCTATTTTGTTTGTGATGACTCTAATTCTATCAGTGTGGAATTGTTCCTCAACAGCTTCTCTATTGAATTAAGTTAATTCACTTTATTCAGCAACGGAGTGCCGGGGAAAGACAGTGCTGGTGACAACGCTGGCATGGTGGTGATTTGATTGGGCCCACTAATGTTGGTAAGAGCAGACCCGTCAAGAGACATTTTCAAGACTAGCCTGCAATATCGTTGGTGTCTCTCCCTTTCCCTGGTCTTTCTGTCCGCACAAAACTTTAATCACGCACCTTACCAGAGTTCTGCATCAGGCTTCCAATAACAATTGGGAATCAAACAGCCTGGCTCCGAAATTCAGAACTGGCTCCCAAAACAATGTTGGACTAGATTAAGACATACTGAGACCCTAAACTGCATCAAGTGTGTGCGTGAAGTGCCATCAAATCATGGAGGATAGATCTATCTGTAGCTACTAGCCATGGTGACCAGACAGAACCTCCACATTCAGTCATCTTCTGAATCCTGGCACCATTAAGCAACATCAGGGAAAGGCCTCAGGCTCTATGCCCTGTTGTTGACCCTCCAAAGGAACTGATTGGCCACTGTGTTAGATAGGATGCTGGATGAACTACTGAAGTACCAGTCCTCCTTAGCTTCTGATGAGATCAGGTAATACCATGCCACCTTCCCTCCCACATCAAGTTTAAATTATGGATTTGGAAGGTTATTTTGAGGGACCTGCTTGTAGCCTGGCTTGGCTTGTGCTTAAATCTAAATCTGGTTGGAAACTTCCACTTCGCTTGTGCCATCCTCCTGTTCTAGGGTTGTCAGGTACATTCTTGGATCTTCCAACAGATTTTGAGAACGGGGCATGGGAAAAGGACACTGTCAACACATCAGTTTCACTTCCAGATAAAACCCATAAGTGACATCACCAACATTCTAGGATTTCTGATCATAGAGACTGGCAAAATCCTAGAGCATCAGTGATGTCACTTCTGGTTTTATCAGGAAGTGGCGTTGATGCATCAATGATGTGCATGAATGATGCATTCATGTGTTGCATAACAGTGAAATTTTTACTAATAGACTGTGCTGACTTTGTTACAGAGATCGATAAGGGGTGTTTTTACACTGACAGTTTGTTTCTCTCTATCTCCACAATGGGAACTCACCTTTTACACTACAGAACGTGCTCACAACTGTCTTGCATTGTTGCAACACATGCCCTGCGGGACCTTACCCAATTCCGCAGGGCCTGTAAGACATCCCTCTTCCGGCTGGCCCACAACTAATCGGCACTGAGCACTGAGTACTGAGTACTGAACATCGAATACTGAACATCAAATACTGAACTTGTAACCGATGAGTGTAGCTGTAGGACCACCGTTTGATTTTAAAGTGTATGTATATAACAAATGTTTAGATTTTTAACTGTAAATTATGAAATGTTAATTTTAATGCTTAATCTTAGATTTTATGTTAGTTTTATATGTTGTAAGCCGCCCAGAGCCACCTAGTGGGAAGGGCGGGATATAAATCTTAGATAAATAAAGATAAATAAAATACCTTTCCACTCAGTTTTCTCTCACAGCTCATTCAAACAATGGTGGGAAATGGGGATAAT